>NC_087200.1:129605424-129670424 GCF_015104395.2 Macrobrachium nipponense
GAACAATGATGGGAATAACACTAAGAGACAGAAAAAGAGCAGCACGGATACGAGAGCAAACTAAAGTAGCAGATATTCTAACAAGTAAGAACAAGAAATGGGTGCAGGCAGGACATATAATGAGAATGTCTGATAATAGATGGACAAAAAGAATAACAGAATGGGTCCCTAGAGATTGCAAACGAAGCAGGGAAAGGAAGAGAAGATGATGGATTGATGAGCTTAGAAAATTTGCTAGTATAGACTGGAATAGAAACGTCTGAGGTCCTTGTCCTGCAGTGGACTAGCAATGGCTGAAGAAGACGACGACGATGATGATGATGATGATGATGAGATATATATATATATATATATATATATATATATATATATATATATATATATATATATATATATATATATTATATATATTTTGAATATCCATTTTAGATCCTCTTTTCTTTTGAGGGAATAAGTTTGAACTAACAACATAAAATTCAAGTTGTAAAGAGGAACAGCAGGAAGTAGAGTAATGATCATTCTAAGTTAGGACCCAGTTAAGAATTTCACTTTGCTTTGCAAACAGATTAAGGGCCCCTTGAAAATATTTTGACTTATCCCAGCATGCTAGCAAACATTTGTTCTGTCAGCCCTTCACCTCTGTTCCTAGCACTCATTCCTATTTCAGTTGTGTTTTTCTTCTGTGATTCCCAATGCTAGAATTCCTGTCTCCCTATGAGACCAGCGAGTATTTCAAGTGTGAATAGTGATATCAATGACCATACTTTGCTACCTTTAAAGTAAGCTATGCTCAATATATTTCAATGCAATATCAGTTTTGATATACAGCAAAATCTTACAAATCGCTGCGTAATTTTGCCTTTGAAAATATCAGTATTTCATTGTCGAAAACTTTGCAGATTCGTGTAGAATCCCCCATTGTGTGCCTTCCCCTGTAGATCAACAGTGTCACTCACCTCATTCTGCTAGTGCCAATATCACTTACAGTGCTCCACTTGAATAGTGTTATTGTATATTGCAAATACTAAGTTCACGATCCATTTTCTCTTGTACCTAAGTGATGCCATAGGTTAGAGTATTTGCTTGCAACTTAATGACAACTTTTCCCTTGCCAGTGCGAAGAGTAGAATTAACATCACCAGTGCCAATACTCTGCATCCCATTAGTCAGGAAGGTGTAAATTGCACACAAGGAATAACTTTGGAAATTTAGAAATTTTAATTTAGTAATTTTGCTTTAACCCCAGCACTGCAACTACGGCAATATATATTTGCCAAGGTGGTCACAGCCTGGAAGGGTGTGATATGAGAATTGGAGGAATGGCTCTATTTGTGTCAGAGGATAATGCAACTGACTAGGGATGGCCAAACCATGTGATCAGAAAAGGTTAAGCTCTAATGAATTCAAGGTAATACTACAGTAAAATAGGGATTCAATGCAAACTTAGGTGTGTTAACTTATCATATAATTCACTAGAGCGATCAGAAGAATAAAATATACAAAAACTACAAAAAATCTCTATGGCTCAATAGGCTAATCACATTCTATTACTAAGTAGTAAGATCCTTAAACAATATAAGGTAGCACTGTAAACAAGGTTTATTCACTGAGGTTTCTGGGATACTAGACTGGATATGGCACTAGCATTAAGATGGTGGGCATCATTGAACTACAGATGAGTTCCGTACAACAGGGACGTACAGCATGGATCTGCAATGCATGATTGTTGTAGCATACAAGGGAATGACGAATGAATCGTTATATGCAAGAAGTCTAATACTGAACAAAACACTACAAAACTTTACACTAGAGATACACAAGATTACTGGATTGATATATGAGCACTATGTTATGGTAGTGTTTGTATTTACATGAGTTGTCAAACAATAATATTACAACCAAAGTCAATAATCATGAGAATCTCAGTAGGAGACACGATAATAGGTCTGTAGCTATGAGAACAGAAGAACAGGCGGAAAAATCAAGTATACGGAAAAATGGTGAGGCTGGCAAACAATTTCCAATCACTTTATCTAAGTCTATGGGCGAGACTTGAATAATTCAGAGCCAGTCTCCCATAGCAGGGCACATCAATGGAAGGAGCATCACATACAGTTCCTTACCATACAGGAAAGATGAAAATAGCGCTTCTGGGTTCACAAAGACATCAGCACAAGGAGGACAAGGCAGGTAGTGTCAAGGTCCATCTTTAGAGTGATGGCATCAGAGGGACATCTAGTGGGACTGGAGCAGAGTCCCCATCCGACAGGATACATGAGGGTGGACCACACATACATTTTCAGAGCTCTTGTTCTTGTTTGAGTTCCACTTCTGTTACTTGTTAAAAGGTTTTTCACATTCTTAAAAGAGCATTTAGCTATCAGAATCCTCCTCTCAATATCTAGTTTTGCTCTCACAACTCGTGTTAGTAGACTGCCCAGGTAGAGAAAACTGTTAGCTTGTTTTATACTTATATTGTTTATCAATATATTACAATTTGGTAGATGTTGATTCTTTGATGCAACTGCAACTTCAATTTTTCTTATGTTTTGCACTTCAGTCCATTTAGGCGTGAAGATACAAGGGACAACAGGGGTCCTTCTGACAGGACTTTAAAATGACACTTATGCAAGTAGCTAATACCTTCACTTTTGACACTTCAGAAGAATACAAAGAATAAGGGGAGGGGTGGGGGGGAACATCCAACTGAAAAACATCTAACAAAAAAAAAAAAAAAAAAAAAACTTATACATCTTCGGTTTCTCACTCTATGTTCTTGTACTAAAGTTAACATGGAATGTTTTTCAATACGAAAAAGTTCAATAACAAATGCCAAAAGGGCGTTTGGGACAATATATATATATATACATATATATATATATATATATATATACATATAAATACATATATATATGTATATATGTATATATATATATATATATATATATATATATATATATATATATATATATAACCAACCTAATAACCTACTCAGTCACTTAGTTGCTAATAAGTATATTCATTTTTATAGTCATCCTATGATATATAATGTAAATTTCAACTATTATCTATTAGTCTTCTTATATATATATATATATATATATATATATATATATATATATACTATATAGATATACACACACACACACATATATATATATATTGCAACGTTTATTGATCGCCTCGTCTACCCAGCATTTAGTTAAATATTTTGATTGCTAGAGAAGCCGCCATATTCACCCAAATATCAGCTGATTTCAGGCGGGAACCCAAAACACCCCATCCAGAGATAGGAATTTCCTGCTAGAGAGGGAAAATATAGACTTGTCAGCTTTAGGGACATATCCCAAAGGGAAGGATGTAGGTAGCCTGGTACTTATTAGGCCTACGTCTTAAGCTCTTTTTCCTGTGAACCCTCTGCTGGCTGTATGTTCTGTTTCCAGGATTGCCCTGCTCTTGGGGGATTAAGCTGACCCCGAACACCCAGGAAACACACCTGCCTTCGCCCTCAGTCTCCTCCAGTCGTGATCTCGGACGGATGTCCGCCACGAGCCTTCCAACTTAGGCCTAACACGGCGTTACTGGTGCGCCCAGACCTGAGACAAAGCCAATGCCGCGTTTCTACAAAGGTCCACTGATCATGGCATCCAGGTACATCTTGTGAAACAGCATATTGCCAGTTCCTTACCTTCTAGTGTCTATTTACTCCCCATTTTCACAATTCAAACTTCTAATTCAAGGGAATATCCCTTTTTTCCTCTCACTGCCTTGTGGCCGCATGCTTCCTTTGTGCGATCGTCCCAGACAAATGAAGTCATTGCATACCTCAGTTAAACACTAGAGTGCCTTTTCCCCAGTGTTAGAGAACTGAATAATCGTAACTTGTGCAAGAAGTCCTTTTTTTTTTATCTTGTCAAATCTGGGATCTTTTTCCAGATGCCCTGAGTCACGTGTCCAAGTCTTTGCGCCCGCAAGTGTTGCATTACCGCAAGATTTCAAAAACCAGCTTTTCCCTGAAACTCATTTTAAGCCAACTATCATCGTCTTGTGAGAGATATTAGTCCACGTGTGGACAAGCTGCATTTACTCTTCCTCCAGGCCAGTAACCGTCCTCTTGTAAATAAATAGATGTAAAGTAATTAGCTGAGTTTACTGGCGACCTTTTCCTCTAGAGTAAATTAATACTATAACTCCTTTTTAGGTAAGTTCAAGTAATTTATTCTGCATTTTTCCCTCAACTCTTTCGTTTGCGTATTTGAACCCCTTAAGGCCGAGGCTAATACGGAACAATATATATATATATATATATATATATATATATATATTCATATATATCAATAATATTGACCTATTTACATTATATATCATAGGATATATAATGTAAATATATCCTATTTACATTATATATCCAATGATATATAATGTAAATGTCAACTATTATCTAAGTCTTCTTATATATTATATATATATATATATATATATATATATATATATATATATATATAAGAAAATAGATAATAATTGAAATTTACATTATATATCATAGGATGACTATATAAATGAATATACTTATCAGCAACTAAGTGACTAGGTTTTCTGAGTAAGTTAGGTTAGCACACACCTTTGCTTTAATGCCCAAGTAAACTACCTTCTTTAAACCCTTTACATTTTACATATTTCTTTTGAAATAAATGCATCTAGTTTATACATTTCTTGGCTGATAATCATATTCCTACAAAATATGTCCTTTTCCAGCATATTGATTAAACTCTCTTTTTAGCATCTGCATATATATCTTCTGTGCATAAGTTAAAACACTTTTATGCTGTTCTTTTAATTTTCAATCATTTGCCAGTAGACAAACAAAGAAATTCCCACGTCTTACATATGAATTGTCGGGATAGTTCTTTACAGGGGCTTTTTTTTTTTTTTATTGGTGTTTTTTTAAACACTACATTAACTCTATATTTGAAATTATCAATATATGGTTTTATTTTTTCTGTTCAGTATAAAAATTTAAAATTATAAACCATATCACCAAACATATCTAAAAATACACCTCTTTCCTTTTTAAAAAGAGTACTTACTAACACCGGCGTACAAAAGAGTAACTGAAAAGAGATTTTCTGTTAAAATGAGACAACAAAAATGGAATCAAATAGAAAACAATATGTTTGGAAAATTAAGAGTGAACAGAACTTCACAAAGTTGCATATTAGCTATTTTCCTTATAGTTAATAAGTCATACTAGTCAGTTCCATCCAAAATTTATGGACATTTCTTATCAGTCTATGGAAGTTTAAGGGTTATGAACTCGTCCCCCTTTCTGGGACAGTAGTTATAGTCTACAGGAATTTTACAATATACTATTACTGGTAATATACATTATTTGTTACCTGGCATAAATATTACTTTTGTCCCTTTCCTAGATATTTCCTCCTTGGACTGGAATAAGGTGGAAAAGACACATGGCACCTACAAATAATAAAGAATTCCTAATATATATCATAAAGTAATACTGGCTCACAACTTTCAAAAAAATTATAGCCATTTTTAGAAGAAAATTTTCTTCAAAATTCCTTACGTTACGAAAATGCTTTAGAAGCCAGGACGATACCACATACACAAAGACAGAGAGAGAGAGAGAGAATTAGTAAATAATAACTAGATGCCAGTAACAGGATTGAATCAACTGTAAGCCAGGATACTTTGGACTAGAAATTGACATTCTTTGCCAAAGGAAAGAAAGCCATTCTGCAAATCTTTATCCTTGGACGGGTAATTAAGGAAACTATAAACACACGAGAGACACTAGACAGGAGCACGTCCGCTCAATTAGGGTAAAGCGGAAGCCATACATTTCGAAACTGCCCGCTGGAATCAATCGAAGCCTGGCCAGAGCTACGCATTACGGGCATTAACTCAGGGAACCGTACACAAAGAAAGCGTCAATTTGCATCGTTTTTGTCAACAGAAGACTATAATCAAAACAAACCGAGTACGGATACTGCCAGAATCCGATAGCCATTACGGTCACAACCTGAGTGTTCTTATGGTTTTATAATCTTTGTTTAACACCAACTTCTCAGCTCTCAGCGTTGATGACCACCCAATAAATCAGACGATCGCTCCACCGCAAATCAACTGTTCTAGCATATACCCCACCCTCGTGCTTAAACTATTTGAACAATTTTATAACAAATATTATATGAATTTACTGTCTCAACTACATAACAAAACTATCCAAGCTGCACCACCAAACTTTTCTAGCTGTTGTGTTAAAGAAAAAGTGCCGACGTGATGAATTGAACGCCAGACTCTAAATCTATGAGTAGATTTGGTTATGGATGACTGAAGAAAATCAGAATTTCCGTGTTCCATTTGGCCGATCCGTCGAGAAAATATTCACAGTACTGCATGCTACTTTCTTTCTCTGAAATGAATTTAGTCTAGGAGTTTGGTATAAAATACAGAAAATCAAGGGTTAAATTTACTATTACTTAAATTAAATCTTTACTTTTGAGAAATGGATAAAACCAGTGAAATTCCGTCACTCTACTTTGTGGATAACTCCTTTTGATAAAAGTTGCCGCTAATCAAAGGCAGGCTTAGCACTAACTTCTGACAAAGATAAATCTTTTCTTTATCCTAATTAATCTGGGAGAATTTAATAACCACACATCCGGGCCCCCTCCATACACCTTCCAATCTCTTTTCCCTCTCTTTGTAATTTCTTTTCTCCTAATAATCCTCGTTTACCCATCAACAAAAGGCGAACACCCTCCTCAAGTCGTGCAACTATTGCACTTTTATCCGACCGAACCTGAGGTCCTTCAACTGGACTTTAAACATATTTGGCCCTACAGCAATTAACCAGCTGCATTCCTTGCTGGCACTTACAAAATTTCCTCATGGGAACAGAATTCCTGCACGCAACACCATACAGAATCATATAATTTTCTTAACATTTACGAATTATTTTGTACTATACGCATAACTTTTTAAAGGAATAATTGATAAACTTAAAAATTATCCTAAACGTTTTATAAAGAAATAAATATATATCCTTCAAAAGTTATGCATTAGCACTGAAGAGAGTATATGCATATATCTCGAGGAATGAACATGCGTGTTACCATGGCAGGATTACACTTCGCACCACCGCATGCAAGAGCCTTAATACTTGATTCCTGGGAAAAAAAGTACATAAGGCGCCTTTCATAACGGACTCATTTACAAGATAATTAACAATGCCTGCCTTTAATAATGGCTCCCTTGCGCATCAGACGGAAAAACATTCAAAAACCTGCGGAAGTATAAGTCATTCTAAATAACATCCGAACTTCTACGGGAAATCCAAGATATTTAGTACACTTGATGGCACATCATTCACAGACCGAGTCCTGATATCTGTACTGTATAAAACGACGTATTCTGACGACAACTGCAGTTAAAATGATGAAATCTTGTCTACCCATTATGTAATTTCAGTCAACACCCGTCGTTTGGTCTTGTATTGATGAAGGAAAGTCAAGCAAACCGACCAACCCAGCCAGAATACTGGCCACAAACTCCCCAAAATAGTGCAATCACAGAGGGCACACCTCATTCTCGAGCTGGAAAAGTGACGTCCTACGGCCCTAATTCATGGTCATTTCTCAATCATTTTGCAGTGACTTTCGACCGCTAGGAAAAAAGGCTGAAACATTGGAAAATGCCATTATGAAATTATGATAATGATGACAATCCGTTTGACAGCTACCTCATCAGCCACCGCAACTATAAGAGGAAATTTGCTAGTAGCGCTGAAATACATCGAGGTAATAAAGTACGGACCCTCCGATGGTTGTATCACGACACAAGAGAGTGTGGTTATTTACAGAAGCAATGAATAAAAAAAATCTCTTCCGGGGTTCTGGCGTTAACAATTTCTCTCTCTCTCTCTCTCTCTCTCTCTCACACACACACACACACAGAAGCATACACACTCAAAACTCTTACAATACAGAACACCTTGAAGTTTACATTCCCAAAACCGGATGCGACAAAGAAGGATATTATATACAAAGCTGAAATATTCTATATCTATGATAACAGCAAACAACCACAGAACAGATTACCGTAGTGAGTAAAATTCTCAAAATCTGAGGTTTCAACCAATGGGAAACAAAACGTAGGCTAATTGCCACAAAAGCCAAAACATTTAATTAAAGCATTATTGAAGTTTATGGATGGCAGGAGTATGCAAAGAATTAGTCCTAAGAACATAACTCGACATATGTATGTTCGGGGAACAATGTAGAGCTCCCAACACAACTTTTCCATAAATACTGAGTCGTGTAATAATGAAACTGACGTTGCAAAAAAAAAAAAGCATGAAAACAGTAAAGCGTTAACCCATTTTAAAAATATAGTCAGTTTCCAGAAAGAATTATGAATAACTTATTTGTCTATCTTACAATCAGGATGCATTCTTCCATTGGTAGAGGTCATCTGCTCGATTCTTGAGCAAGCAGGAAAACTTTAGGCAAGGCCCATTATTCCAATCATGCTTCTAATGTATAGTATGCATGGCAGTTCTCCAGCTGTGGTGGCTCGCAAAATAAAGGCTAACACTCAAAGTCACTCCCTTTTAAGAAATTTACACACACACACGCACAAATATATGTGTATATATATCACACACACACACAATATATATATATATATATATATATATATATATATATATATATATATATAATATAATCATACGCATGATTTTGAGACTTTTAGTCGGTAAAATAGGGGAGATGGAAAGGAAATGTTTCCCTGGATAACATATAAATTGACTGAGAAGAATATCAGATTTATTTTGTGTTAACAATAAAATTCAGCGTAGTAAATTACATCTGTTTTCGTATAAAGATCAATCAGACTTAACAGAGGCCACAGCAATTGACAATGAATTTATGTGTGGTGAATACCGTAAGTTACTTTTGGTCAGTGTGTATACGTATATTTACACACACACACACACACACACACACATATATATATATATATATAATATAATATATATATATACATATACATATACATATATATATTGAAATGAGAGTCCCTCTTCTCCAACCACTCACCATTTCCTTTGAGGATTAACTCTGTTAATCTGTCCTTATTCGTTTGACTGTGAGACCTTGGTTTGCAGGTGGCTGGGAAAGGAGAAAGCTAATTCCTGTTCAAGGAAAAAGCAGTGCCGGGCTGGAGCGACAGGGCAAAGAACACGGGGTATCCACCCTAGTTAAACGGACGAGTAGCACTGACCTTGTCTTTAAAGACCTCATGCGTGAAACTCGGTCAGACAACTAACAACACTAATTGGGACGCCCGAACGTAATTTCTGAACGTTATAAAGGGACCCCATAGCATCCCAGCTGCTTCAGAGAGACTTTTAGACATTCAAGGAACACAGTCCGACTTTGGCAAAGTCGGTTGTCCACTCTCCCGAGCTATGCCCCTCTTAAAACGTGGCTGTTGCAAGTATCAAGTGAATCTTCGTGATATTTCGATCATTTCCCTCACCTGCTAGTGCCCCAGAGGAAGATGGCTCCATTTCTCCTATAGAAGCTAAAGCGCCGCATTCCAAGATTCTCTCAACAGTCAGTCACGTCCTTATAATTCGACTTTATTTCTTTTTTTTTTACAGGGGCAAGTCCTACATTATTTGATACTTGTGTATTTTCATGCCATGGGCAAAGTGGACAGATTTTTTATAACATAAGAGAAATTCAGCGCCTAGCGATCGAGTTGATAGATACACTTAGTACACCCCCTCGATCCACTAACACGTGTTGGGGTCATCTGCATCGCCCCCGTAACCATAAATAGCGGGTTGCCTTTCATTCACTTCAAGACGGTATTCTGTGTTAATTCTCAAGTCACTTCATGGGGCACTTATGACTCCCTAAAAACCGCCATTGTATAGCTAATATTCTTCTGATATGATAGTGTGTAAATATAATTAATCAAGCTAACCCTGAGTAGTTTACCTAACTATTACCCGGTTTGAAGTATGCCCTCAGCCGGAATACTAACATGATTTGCAACCATATTCAGGGTCAGAGTCAAAATTGCATAATTTCAATAATCTGCTGTCCATCCCCTCATAGCAATCATATCAATACACACACACACACACACACACACACACACACACATATATATATGTATATATATATATATATAAATACATATATATATAAATATATACATATATATATATATACATATTATAATAGATATATATATATATATATATATATATATATATATAATATAATGCGTGTGTGTGTGTTAAGTGTAGGAATTTGGTAATCCTACCGCCAACTTTTAAGAGGTATACAATGAATCAAAACTGCTGTTGTGGGTGAGAAGCGTAGCACTTAGCAATCACTGCTAGGTCCGTGGAACATGAATGGCCTGCAACTGAGCAGCCCATCCCGCTGTAAATAGGCGCAAACATGTGTGAGGCTCAAGAAAATTGACGAGGAACAAGAGACCTCATCCATAAAGACTTGGTTAAAAAAAATCAGCACTGTGCTGGTGTCACCCCTTCAAAAAAGTTTAAAATGTGTATGTATGTATGTGTGTGTGTATATATATATATATATATTAAATAATTTATAAATAAATATATATAGATATATGATATATATATATATATTGACCGAAAATAACTTCCAGTATTCACCACACATAAATTCAATGTCGAGGCCTCTGTCAAGCCTGATTAACCTTATACGAAAACAGTTATAATTTACTACGCTGAATTTTATTCCTACACAAAGTAAACCTGTTGTTCTTTTCAATCAATTTATATGTTACGCAGGTAAACATTTCCTTCCCATCTTCCTTATTTTAGAGAAAAAATCACAACATAATGCTTTTTCAAGAAAAAATAATTAAATAAAAGTTACCCAAAAAGAAAAGTGTTTTTTTTTTTTTTTGCACAACAGGTCAACCTTATGTTTTCATCCAAAGATTTTAATAACTACAGTAGGACCAAATGTTAATAGCAATAATAAATTTTTGCTTGATTCTTTCCAGTAACAGCAACGAGGAAACAAAGGGAGGGGGTATAAGGCCACAGTTAACACAGTGAGAAGGCAATATGACTTTTAATCTCCACGACCACATGACCGAGTCTTTAGGTAACTCTCCACAAGAAGCAAATTGTGAGCAGTTAACTCCTTGCTGGGACCATTTATATAGACAGCGGGATGCTAAAGACCAACTGCCGCTGGATCCACCACGCGTACTTGAGCCTTATTGAAATCTCAACTAAATGAGGGAAATTAAACGAATTGGCTCCCCCATATATCAGCGATGTGCGGCATCATTTAACAAGCTAAACAGTACGTCTTAGTTTCCTGCTTCAGGAAATGATTAATAAAGGATGATATCAGGTACTTTCTGAATGGGCACATGTTTTGTTATTCAAAATAGCCAGCATGGAACTAACGTTAAATTTCGCCAGTTTGAGACAGTTAAGATAGTAATTTCAAACAACATAATTCCGTAAGACAACTAAGGTTTTCTTGGATAATTTCAACATCAAGTTTCGGTATTTTTGAAATCCTGCCTGTGCCAGAATGGTGCCTACCGTCATGAAGGCATTGTTCTAATTTCAAAGTAATGAATAAATTCCCTTCAAGATTGCTAAAAGGTCATGATGTCCTTGACTGGGACATCATGACACATAAACCTGTTAAGACAGTCGATAGCATGCATAAAAAGAAAGAAAATGCCTTATATGACTACCATACAGCTATCTATAACGCAAGGCTCCACTCTCTCTCTCTCTCTCTCTCTCTCTCTCTCTCTCTCTCTCTCTCTCTCTCTCTCTCTCTTACTGTCCTCGTGGTACAGTGGTAAACATATTAACCTTACAACTCAAGAGACTTGTGTTCAGTTCTCGAACCTGTCAGTAGATTGTTAAGGGTTGCACCTGGCGAGATACAGAAGGGGAGGAGAGAAAAATTAAATACTATAGAATTGTGTTCATTGCTCCAAATGTATACCATCAATACGGGAGGGCCTCGACGAGGTTATTCTTACCCCACTGAGGTGAAACCAATCTTAGGAATAAATATAAATCCAGCTCTATAAAACTGATTAAATACAATCCGAAATCTGGAACTGCAAAAATGACGAAATATTATTCACAATCTGGAACTCTACCAAACTTACACAAAATCTCTGAAAATTGAGGAAACTTGAAAATTGGGGGGAAATTACACTACGAACTAAATGTGAGGCAAATTAACTACCACTGTGGTCTGAAAAAGAATGCACATACACGTAGTTGATTTACTAGAGAAGTTAAAATGACGATGAAGCTGTGAAGCCGACCAAAAATAACATAATTCTGAATGGAACCATATTGCATTTGCCCAGGATATATGCAGGAAAAGTATATCTTTCAATGCACGTGACACCATAAGTTCCCTCTATGCTCCCTACCTGAGTAACCGACCGACAATTTTTCACATGGCAAGCCATCAGTAACCAAATTGCACTTAATATGTTTCGCTTGATAAGCACTGGTCTAGTTTTTCGTGAACTGGCGTCTACAAAAGTCAACATACAAGTGTAATCAGAGCCATTACAAAGATCATAGCTTATTATTATCATTAAGCTTGATAGTATGGGATATGGTGAGGGTCCTTGTCTTTATAGATTTACCTCATTCTTCCCCCTTTCTACCTTCTGATCTTAATAAAAAAATAATTCAGTTATTGATACAAGCATGAAATTTGGTACATATCTTCTCCATAGGCCACTTTTTGAAAATTACGGGGTGCCCACTCAAAATTCCAAAACTCCTGCCGTCTTTCATGATGGCCGCTACTCAAGGTTTTAACATAGGACTCGTGTGCCTCTGGTCATGATATTATGCATTTGTTTTGGTTATACACATTTTAGGCAGTCACCAAGCAAAACTAAAATGTATTTCAGTTAAAGATCTCATATAGCATGAATTAAGAAAGATGGCATCTAATGTGGTATCCAAAAACCTGAAATAATCGCTTCTCAGGATTCAGTAGGCATGGGAAAATGTCTTCCTCTTCAATATAAGTTTTGAGTCGTTTTCACGGCCTCTATGCTTTGGGATTCTAAAAGTATTATTATGATGGGCTCTTGGAATAGCCAAACCATTAATGGCAAGTATTATAAAAGTTTTGCGACAGATTAAAAATACTATAAAAATTAAATGCAACGGAAAGTTGTAAGCTCCTCCAGACCAATGGCCCTGATCAGACAGTGCAGCCATTAAAGGCTGAAGCAGTCAAATCTGGCTCTGAAATGTTGACCCAGGCATTTTTCTCATTTAACTTTCCACCGTCTGACGTCAGCAGATTTTATAAACTCAGATTCTGCGTGGATGGTCCTTAATTCTAAGAGCCATAATAGAGCAATGCATGCTGTGAAGGCGTATTTACTAGCCCAGGATGCGAAACACTTCTGTGAAGGGATGGCAGCGCTTAAACGTTACTGAACCAAGTTTATTGCACTCTTTCTTTTGTGATATTTTCAGTGTAAGAAAGATTTTCTACGGCCCTTATTACGTCCAATCCAAGTTCACATAATCAGATTAAGGTTTCATGTAAGCACCCAGTCACAATTGTGTATTGCTTCCTCGGGGACTATGTATTAATGAGAGTGAGTAAAAATTGTACCCAGCATTAATAAAAGCGGAAAAAAATATTTTACCTTAGTTCTTGTTCCCTCCTTAAGGGTCTTTATGGACAGTAATTCTAGACGATGAAGTGAAATAAAAAGAAGGTTGGTAGTGATGCCATGTTCTTTTTGCATGTGCAGTCAAGTGTTGAAATAGGGAATAATGCAAGGGCACGGTGATGAAATAAGTTACTATACATGGTAAAAGGGGTTCAAAGATCTTGAATATTTTGAAGGATTCCCTTCTTAGGGGAAATTTATTATTTATGAAGCATGTAGCGCGTGCAAATGTTTTCATTACTAGACGCATATACAAGCAATTAAGCTGAAAGATATGACATTAAATTTCAATGGTCGTCTGTCAAATTTCCTCTAAAACTTCAAAACCTTCAGGGATTTTCGTCTATCCTTATTTAAATTATAACTAACCTAATACTTAAGTATTATATTTCTCCTGGTTACTTATGATAATACACCATATTCCTGTATAAATTGTTATGATGCTCCACAATACCAAACACTACATGCCTTAGTACCGAGTACAGGCTTTCAAAAATATATGTCACTTCCCTGTATATCGGCCAAAACGACTAACGTGCTTGAAAGCGAATCTACGGGAATTAATGGAAATTTATATCGTGCATGGTTAGAAAAATAACCCAAATAACACTTTTGGAAATTATTTAAAGAACTTACGATCAATGCAAAAATTTTTGACAGCTTCAAGTTAATAAAGACAATTAAAATACTGTTCCAAACTTTTCAACCGATCGCCTGAAAAGCCTCAAAATTAGAGAGTGAGATAAAAGTAGCAGACAAAAATCTCAGCTCATTATAAGTGTATACGTACGTAACACAAATGCACAGCACAAGGATATGTCTAAAGAATCCGTGGCCGAAAAGATAATTTTGTGGAACTGGCTTCCTACACAAAGGTCCATTACCCTTATAAGAGGGAAGTTCCTCCATTATTTTGTCGGACAGCAACTAGTTTAAAGGGCTAATTAGAACTTCACCTACTACGAGTTAGGTTTTTACTGTAACTGACGGAATAAGTCTATTTACTCTACTTTTCAACCTTTTCCACACTAGAACATCTTATTCCACTGAAAATATTTTCAATGTAAAATTTTATACCCCGTGAAAATAATAATAATAATAATAATAATAATAATAATATAATAAATAATAATAATAATAATAATAATAATCTGGAAAAACTAGAGGCTGAAGTAGCTCCAGGACTCATGCACAAGAATGGGATCCTAGAAACGGCGCACATTGTAAGGAGAGTAATGGACTTCTAAGGAGGCAGTATGCAACCCGGAACCCCACACTATAAATGCCACCCAGTCGAATTGGAGGACTGTGATATAGCAAAAAAAAAAATAAATAAATAAATAATAAATAAAAAAAAAGAAAGAAAAAAATATAATAATAAAAGAAAAATACGATTTTCTTCAAACGTTTTTGCTCCTGAATAAAAATTCAAATCTTCACAATGAATTCCCGCACAATTCTGCCTTTTCTATGCAGAACCGAATAAGATCGATCACTAACATTTCTTTCAGTTTCTGAGAATACAACAATTCGTATCTGCTCTCAAGCTTTTCACCAGTCCAATTTCCATTTTCTTCCTCAAGACAAAATTACCCTTTTAAACACTGATTCTCATTTAATTCTTCTTCTTAAAAAAAATAAATAAATAAAAATTCAAGACTATATATGATAAAGTAATAAAAATCATAATATACGGTACACTAAAGAAATTACGGCCACTTTTCTAACGCGTTTAAAAGAAAGACAACTATAGAAATCATTCATATGCTATAATTCAGCAAATATGAAGCAGTTAGATGGACATGTAGACATTTAAACTATTAACAATACCGGTGGTAATGAATCTCCCGAATCCAATTTACAAACTTCGGTGTTATTCATATTTAGTTACTGTCGTCAGAACAATGAAGGTTTCCAACGATGCTGGAAAATATAAACAAACTTTCCGAGGTAATAATCAAAGCCAAGAGCATCGAGACGCACAGAAACAACTTGAAACACTGAAATCTCATCAAGAAAATGTACATATCTCAGATGCCCGTACACAACATTCCAAGCTTAATTTCCCATATGATCTACTTCTAAGTCTTCGATCTCGAACACTTCCAAAATTGGAGGTCAATTTGGAGTGGCAGAGGACATGGGAAAAACAGAACCTTTGGTTGCTGCTGCAGCATCCTTTTCTAATTACTGATTCGAAATAATGACATGACTAGATACATAGACTTCTCTCGCTTCTTTCTGAGACTTGTTGTAGTATTTCCAAGAAAAATTTAAAACAACACTAGCTGGGGAAAGAGAAAACCCATAATTCACCTTGAGTGATTTAGTGATTAATTAATCAAGGTGGTTATCACTTAAAAAAAAAAAAACATATAATATCTATACATATATATATATATGATTATATATCTATATATATATATATATATATATTATAAAAATATATATATAAGAGAGAGAGAGAGAGAGAGAGAGAGAGAGAGAGAGATAGAGAAGAGAGATTAAGCATTTTGAAGAATTCAAGGTATGTCCCTAAGTGTTCGAATGCACAGATTGGGTTTAGGGTGGGGTGGGAGGGAGGGTAGGGGTGAGAGATAGAGGGAGGACAGCTTGCATCAAAAATTACTGTAAAAAAGAGGATTGATGGAGACATTTTAATGGGGAAGATATCAAATACAGTAACAGAGGCATGTGGATAACTCTATGAAAGGGAAAGACTGATGAGACAGTCCCAGGTAATGGGTTCTGTTTTGTTTTTCTCTTGCGGGAAAGTAATCTTCAAAAGAACCGATTCTATTTAGCAATAAAGTTATTTAAAAGTCCGTGTCTTCATAAAAGTGAGCAAAGACAACAGAAGAAAGAAATATACCGCGGCCCAGCTATAATCTCGTGGAATTTGAAGGCATCCCACGTAACGATATTATTCACATTAATCTTCGAGAACCTTGCTGGCGCAAATTCAGCACTGACTGTGATACATTCAATGATCATAAAATGACCATTAAAATAAAACTGATTAAAATCAATTAGGTTTAACGCAACAAGTGCAAGAACACACACTTACTGGTAATCAATCAACAAAACGATAAACTCAAATTATAATCAAGACTCTGGTAAAAAATGATTTCATTACTTAATTTATTTACAACGAAGGTGACTCCATTAGGGACTTCAGAGCAACACCGCCTCCAAATATTTTGATCGGGTATCCCATCATGCCGGCAGTACCAGCGCTTTTTGCCATGGTTTAAAGCTGGGAAGGTGGCCCTATCACATTCACCATTCAAGAAATATCTTGGAGTTCAGGTCTCTGACATTCTGGTAATTAAAGGCCATCCAAACATGATCAAAACCACTCGGTAGGATGGCTTTAGCAGCTTGGCAGGGATTCAATGGGAGAGCCATACATATAATCACAGATGGACCTAAGGAAATTTACGGTTAAGGCAAGTATGTTTACTGATGCCAAAAGGAGATTCAACGTTTTGTCGATGTATGAAAAAATAAGTAAATCTCTCCTAGTCACCGATAATAAATAAAAATTCTCCCATGTTCAGCAATACATGCTAGTCTTCAGCTGAGCAAAATGATGACAAGTTAACACAATGTACGTTAAAATAAAATAAAAATTCACGCAACCTTGCATAGAAAAAAATATTGTCTAATGTTGCTGCTGACAAGTGGCGTGTTTGTTGAACTCACAATCAGTGGACTCAGAATCTTAAAATCTTAAAAGAAAGAATGAAGTTACTATAGTAGATTCACTTCACCCGTGCGTCTCATGCCCAGCGCCGTTCCTTACGAGGCTCCTGACTGGCTGTTGATAAGACAATCACAGGGCTGGAAACTGTCTCTTGAGAGAGTTCACATAGGCTGGATGTATGTTCCACCTCTCATCTTTCAAAACTTATAATTTTCATTACACCTGTTTTACCATTAAAAAAGTAATGTTTCCCAATTGCATCACTAAACATCGACAAGCCAATGATTTAAGAATTATGATGATATCAGAATTATGAAGAAAATCGTAATAAATAATGAAATTGAATAATGAAACGGATATAGGAGGACTGATTGTAGCAAAAGAAAAATCAATGTGATAAATAAACTTCCTCCATAAGGTATCAATATTTGTAACGATTTTTTTCATATAGAGATTTCCACTATAAGATATGAAAGGGTGATGGTGATGGTGATAATGACAGTAGCGATAATGAAGTCTTAATATTCTTTTTTTCCCCCATAAGACGTATCGAGGGGTCGTGCTCATGACGATGACGTCATGGAGTGACCATGTGAGCAATAGCTGACTACACGAAGATAAGAGAGAGAGATAATATTCTTAATTTTTTCTTGTTATTTTCATATTAATAGCCCTGTCTATAACTATTTTGGTTGCATTGTCTTCCATGACATTTAAGCTACGAAACTGTATGAAACACAAGATGATAAATGTTCAATGCACTGCGATCTCATGTAAGAAATGAAAGAATATATTTTATATCAAGAATTATATGTTTGCTTCACTATAAATATTTCAGTATTAAGTTTACTGAAGTACTGAAGTACATAATTCTTATATCATTATAATCCTTAAGTCATTGGCTTGATGTTTAGTGATGAAATTGGGAAACGTTCCTTTTCTGCAGGTAAAACTGAGGTGTAATGAAAATTATAATGCTTGAAAGATATGGAACATACATGTTGCCTACGTGAACTCTCGAGGGAGACCGAGAATTTCCAGCCCTGTGATTGGCTTATCAACAGCCAATCAGGAGCGTTATAAGGAAAGGGGCTGGGCATAAGACGCACGAGTGAAGTGAATCTACTATAGCAAAAAAAAATATATATATATTATTTAAATTCTATCAGAAAAACATAATTTCTTAAGAAGTTCACCCAAAAATAAAGAATTCACTTGGAGAGAAAATGTGAAAAAATCGGCCAAGAAGGCAGGATCATAACGTAGTCCACTGGACTTATTTCAAAGGACGTTTCTGTCTTTTGCTAATACAATAAATACCATTGTAAATATGTAGAATCAAGATGAGCAAGGAGGGCAAGATTCGCATCTAAGCAGGCCATGTACGTAAGTTATTCAGTGCTTTGTTCATATCCTGCCGAATCTCGAAAGAGCAATCATCGGCTTGCGATCGCCAAGCGACCCCTGACACTTCCAAATATAGTTGGACGCAAGAGGAAGTGATAAAGAATTAGAAAGCTATTTCCAAGTTAATTTGGGGGAACTCATGGCTGTGAAGCATTTTCCGAAATTACCATCAAAATACATATATATAAAAAATGGAACTAGCTGTTTTCCACCGTTTTAAAAATACGGGATTACAGCGTAGTTCTCTTCAGAGACAATTAGGACGAAGGTCACTATTGCCAATTGGGTCGGATGAAAGTAAAGATTGCAATTTGTCAAAGAAAGATTGCATGGAACTTTCGTGTTGACACTTTGATGGATGGTTACCCCACTTGTAATTGATGTGCAATGTCAGAAACAAGTTGTAAAACAGGATAAGGGAACTAAAGGCTTGTGATTTAGAGAATATATGACTGAAGAATGTATGTTAACAATCTTTCTGAACCTTTAATCATGAGGCTCTCGTAAACGAGCACCATGCATGCGAGATCTGTCAATAAATCATAGGGTATACATACCTGTCAAACATTTATATATGTACTGTATATATAAGCTATATATATATATATATATATATATATATATATATATACACACACACACACAAATATGAATCAGTCGTAGTTTAACAATATCACCATGAGAGTAATAGTCACGTTACTTATGGCTTATTGAATGCATTCAAAACTACATAACCGAAATCAATGATAGCAAAAGTACATATATTTCACGTATTATATATATATATATATATATATATATATATATATATATATATATATATATGTGTGTGTGTGTGTGTGTGTGTGTGTGTGTGTGTGCAGGCGTGCGGGCGCGCGGGCGCGTGTGTAAAACATGCATACGTATATCATCTGGACTGAACAGGTAAAGGATATGTAACAAGTAATTAAATATATCAAATATAAAAGGCAAGCATGCGCAAGACTTGTAAAAACAACTAAAGCATCACGAAAGAGATTTGTTTCAGAATTGACAATTCATATATTATAGCATCATTTCAGAATCCTCTGGGTTTGAATCCAGATTATATAGTCCGTTTCATCCAAACATCATAAAAGTATAGCATTTGTATCGCTATGGCAAAATGAAGACTCTCACTACAACCAGTACAAGTACTAGTATTGCTGTCTAAAAAAAGAATTAATATATTCATATATATATATATATATATATATATATATATATATAATATACATATATATGTATGTATATGTATATGCATATATATAGTATAGTATATAAACTAAAACGCTACCTGGACGGTGATAATCTAAAGCATTTTCTAAGGACCTCTGTTAGCATGCGGAGAAACGGACAAACCTGAAAGTAGAAGAGAAAAAATATAAATATATAAAATAACAGGTGTGGACAACTACATTAAAAGAAATATTAATAGACATAAACTAACTCGAATTTGCAATACATCAAAAAAAATTTTTTTTTAAACAATAGTTTCTCTAACAATCAAAACACAAACTCGACGAGATTCTACTAAATAATTGTTGATATGAAGTTAAGATTGCATAATGTTTATGATAATAAAAAGTCACAATAGAATATGTGACATTACTCCAAATTACTCTAGTGCTACAAACCAGCAATCAGTTCAGTTATCACGAGGAATATGGTTGAGTTTGATTTTATAAGCAGAGTCCACCTAGCTTTGCAGCTAAGACCCTCCCACCGCACGCCAGTGATTGGCTCTCTCTCGAAGCGGGAATGATGTCACACTAGTTGACAGTCCAAATAATTACCAGTACGAATTTGAATCCGTTCCGTAATGTCAAGTTTCGTGCTTGAATCATGACACCAGAGATTTGAGTTCTCGTAGTTGTGAAGTATGCAATTGAGATCTCCGATAAAAGATGTTTAGTTATATATCATTATTAAGATCTTGGATGATTTTGTCAGAGCATCATTTTTTTCTATCGCGCGTAGCCTAAATACACATTAATCTTTTTTTTTTTAATTGGTGATGGCCTACATTAGCGATCCGACATAGACCACATTAATTGAAATGAAGCATAGACTTATCCAGCAGTTCCGATGTTAGGGTATTAATTCATAATAATCCTACATGTCAGATGTTAATATCATTGAGAGATTAGGCCTACACGTCAATTTCTTATATTTTCAGGCAATGACAGGATAGCCTTTCATGTCAATTTCTTATATATGGAGGTACTAACAGGGCATAAGCCTACTCGTCAATTTCGTAAATTTTGAGACAGGGCATAAGCTAAACATCATATTCTTATATTTTGAGGCAATAGCAGGGCATAGTCTACTCGTCCAATTCTTATATCTTGAAGCAATGACAAGGCATAGGTCTACACGTCTATTCTTAAATTTTGAGGCAATGACAGGGCATAGGCCTACTCATCAATTTCTTATATTTGAGGCAATGACAGGGTATAGGCCTACACGCAACTGGTCGCATACGATGTAGCCTTGAGGTCCCCACACCAATGTCGCCTTGAGGTCCCCAGCCCCCCCACACCAGAGTAATTAATTTTTAGTTACAACAATGTCGTCAGACGAGGAGGACGTGCTTCTGCTTCGGTACATAAGCAGAGGGAAAACGAGATCATGGGTTCATCTATATTTTACAAGAAATGCTCAACGAAATAGTTTTGTTGCTGCTCAAGGTATGGATGGGGACCCTGTGAAATTTCAAGAATTTTACACGATGTCTAAAGAAACCTTCAATGAACTAGTTCGTTTGGTGGGCCCCAAGATTTTTAAGATGGATTGATAACGCAACTAATCGGCACGCAACCAGCATAACCAATTGCGCAGCGGTCAGCTTCACGTGACAGCAGTTTCAATCGCCTCGATGTGAGAGGTTCTAAAGAAACCAATGCATAAATCCCAATACAATTGGTTGCGGCGTTGCGGCGTCGAAAGCAACTGGTTTCACGCAACTGGTTGCGTTTGTGTGCGATCTGCCTATCTGTTATAAAATTTTCACCTGAAAGGATTCTGGATGATCATACTTATGAGGCAATATCTTTTTCGCATAAAAAAAATGGTTTCTGATGAGTGTTCCTTCACGCTCAAACGGTTAGTCTTTACAAGAAACAAACAAACCGACGCGATGTTATCAGCAGTTGACATCTGATCGTCGTTGGCTTATCCTCCACACCTGTACACCTATATTTCCTAAAAACACACAAACACACACACACTCCCCACGCCCACTCTATTTCCCACACACACAAAAATACATGTCATTTCCTGGACCCTCTCCCCCTGTAGTGGCGCTGCTCCTAAACCATATGCCTACTGTCCATTGTTACGATTTGGGAAGGCAATGAATTTTTTCTATCATTCTACAGGGGGAGGGGGGGGTTACCCTTCCAGTTTCTGTTAGCTGTTTGCCTGCCAATCTGTTAGCGGAAACGAAGGATATGATTTGAGCATGAATCCGAATCAGTGTTGCCAAAGCGCGGAGAAATGACCAAAAGTGCGAAGATTCGAGGGGGAGTCATTGAATGCAGAGCTGGGGTCTGCACTCCTCACGTATGCGGCGCTGTAGGTCCGCATAGTATAAATGCTTTTAAAACTTTTTTCCCATTAATAAAAAATGATTGAAATTATATAATATTTGTGAAAATACTAATATTTTTGAAAAATGAACCATTTTCACTAGTCTCGGGTGTTCGTGAGCTAATATCAGATACGAACATATACGATTTTCAATTAAGAACCGATTTTGTCAAACAGCAGATGACGTAACCCAATGCATTCATTCTATAGGTCCAGCAATCTTCAATTTGCCTTTATATATATATATATATATATATATATATATATATATATATATATATATATATATATATCTATATACATGTACATATATATAGGTTAGTAAAACTTGGTTATTTATGAAATCTTAGGGTGAAGACTGACTTAAATTAATGTAAACTTAGTCATGTGTAACGATTTTTATTAATTTTTTTGAGAAAACAACTGCAAATATGTATTAGGCAATTTCATTAGTTGAAGTGATTCAACTGATTATAACCGAATAAGTTTCGATATCATATGCTAGAAAAGTGTGTATTATAATCGTGGATTTCATTATATTAATGTGGCTTTTATTTGATAAAAAATGACCAATTATGATGTGCTCTTTTCCAATTTTTTGAAACTCATAGCCCTGAATAGGGCATTTGTTTGGCTTAGGATTGGCACATGTATGCCATAAATCATGCATAATATGCTGTCCATTCTCTTGGGGAAATATCTCATTTCAAAATATCCGGATCATAAAAGGTGGCATATAGACCTACATGTTTCATCGTTTTTGTTAGTTTACAATGTTTATGGCATTGAGTTTAAGCCTAGACCTATGTTGTATATTAGGTTGTTTATTATCATTAATACTTCAGCAAACGTTTGATTTAACATAAACAGCATTTACCTAAAGTGACGAATGTGGCTTAAAAAAAAGAAAAGAAAGAATAAAGTACTTATGAAAATCGAAGGATTTATGGAGCTTGTCAACTTACTCTGTGGGGAACGCAAAGAAATGAATGCAAAACCAACCGTTTTGAGTAAAGAAATACATTTTAGTGCAGCTTTTTGTAACTTTCCACTTTTTGCTGAGAACTTTATGAATACATTTACTTGCCCTTGTTCACTTTGTAGCCTAATTTAGGCATCAAATCATATACAACAATCATAACTATTACACACACACACACACACACACACCACACACACACATATATATATATATATATAATATATATATATATATATATATATATATATTATCGAATGTAAGAAATAAACCAGCTTCAAGACTGAACATTGTCCGCGTATCTCGTTCGATTCTAAATTTTACTATCATTAAAGTTACGTAATGTTTCAAAATATATGAAGCACCTGAATTTCGGAAACGGGAAAATCTAACTCTAAAAAGGTTTAATTAGTAAACCCAACTCATATACTGGTAAAGATACGGTTAATATAATATAACCAGGGTGACTATTTCGTCTAGTTAGTGTAGCATCATAACATTGCTTGGCAATTAAACTACACCTCCCGGTGCGGAGCTAGTTTCTCGGTGATGTGCGGACTTCGCGGCAACCCTGATCCGAATATTGATTTATTGCCCGGACGACTGCTTTGTAGGTAGTACGATCTCATAATATTATTTGCATGAAATGTTGCAAAAGAACGTGGTAAGTTGGACTTCAGCTTATTAGCGAAACGTCCAATGATCAAATGAGTTAGCTTCAGTATTTTTATTCTGAACCGGTAACAGTACTGTTTCAATATTTACGGAACAAATACTTGAATATGTATTTACAGTTATTCACCATACATCATAAGGAACTGGTGAGAGCATACAGCCAATACTCTTAGGCCTAATACCCGGCTGGTACGGAGAAACGTTACGTTATGTATTCCTTCACAAAACTGGTTGCAAATTAGTGTAATCTATTCCATAATTGCATTACCTCATTGTTTTCCCTGTAAGATTTCTTTACGAATAATCATTTTCAGGCGTTAATAATTTTGTAGTGTTCAACATTACTAGGCCCATGTGCATGTGAACGGCTTTTAAATGTAATCCAGATTCACTTGTAAAGTATGTTCTTGGGTTTAATAGTATATAACACTTTTTGGTACTTGGATGTCAACACAAGACAACATACTAAGATGAACGGAAATATACCACGACAAACAACACACCAACATCGTATGTTCAATTACCGCGCCTGCTTGGCGGAGCAGCATGATCACCTTCTTATGCATAGGAGGTGCCCGGTATCTTATCTAAAATAAGAGAAACACAAAGTGCTACCTGTTTTCCCCATCAAAGGAATGTAAATGCAATCGGAGTCTTCCCTGCCGTTTGTCATAAACTATACTGCAGGGATGGCACTCAGGACGGCAGATACGTCGGTTATTGTAGCACTAAGCACAACTGAATGTCCCTCCAGCTCATGACGTCACCAATGAGGCAAGAACAGCAGAGACATCTACCGGCGCTCTGACAAAACAACTCCAGTTAAAGCTCGCGTGCAGGTCTCATCAGATCTTAGGTCTACGAATACGAGTATATACCTAATTTTGCTGGTATTGTCTGAGTCCCGGTTACATTGGTAGAGCCCGTGCCACCACAAGGCCGCTTAATCTAGATAAATAGATAGATTACCTTCACTAACGTGATGGTATTTTTTGTCAATTAAAACCAAAAATACTACTACAGCAGGATAAGATGGCTGCCCGTCTGGTTTCCTTCATAAAAGAAAAATCCAAGACCTACAGCCAGTTACTTTAGTAGATACCTTTGTATCCTTTCTCATAAGTATATAAATATGTTATGTCAGTGACTGTTGAGCAGAGGGCGTAACTTTTATATATATATATATAATATATATATATATATATATATATATATATATATATATATATATATATATATATAATATATATATATATATACACATATATATACTGAAATTGCAACCAGGTGTTCCTAAATTAAATATTACTTAAAATCCGGGGCTATTACTTGTGTTTTGAATTTAGTTTTTCTGTTTCACTGGTAGCCGGGTTATATACATGAAAACTTAGGAATTTATTTTCATATAAAATTAGGTAGAAAGTTTCTTTGGATTCCTGGAAACATATGATCAGAATTTGACGTAGATTGCAGTTTGGATCAAGATTTGGCTTTTGTTTTTCTATCAGTTCATTTATCATCATTGCTACTTGCGTGTTTTTAAAGAAACCTTCCATCACTTTGTGACCTAAATGTAAATCACGGTTTGCCTGGGGTAATAATGGTAATCGCTTTCTAGTCATTCGTGTTAGAAAACATACACGCAGCCGAGAATTTTATTTTCTAACTAGTTGCATGGCCTGGTTTCATTATATATAGTATTACATTTTGAAAACATACACGAGATGGCTGAACTGACAACACATAGGTTAAACTGCAGTTGCTTTAGAGGAACACTGCAAACTCTACATCTTCTTCTTTCGACCTTATTAGCACCACCGTATAGCAGCGTCGGCCGCTCGAGTCACCTTTTTCCATCTATTTCTATTCCTTGCATCTTCTCTCATCCCACTTCACCTACATCCCTCCTTACCACATCCATCGGATTCGCTGAGCCCCGCACACTTCCCCCCCCCCCCCGCCACAACCCCCTTTCACTGGTATGTTCTTAGCTTCTTAGTTGATTCTACCGCTTCGCTTCTTCTTATCACATGACCATAGTATCACAGACGAGCTTCCTGAACTTTCTTCTTTACATGACATATAACACACACTCTTATAACTTGACTCTCATTATTATTTACTTATCAAATATGGAAAAATATCCTATTTCAAATTAAGGAGAGAGAAATATATAATGGATTGCATGTCACAATTCTATAATTCCAAAGCCAACATCAAATATACCGTATGAAGAATAGTTTCCATTAACGTATTCTTAAATCTCACACCTAATTTACACCAACAAACACGTAGCAGTATTAACTAAATATTTTTTCAAACATTCCTAGAGTTTTTCACGAATTGGAAATCACGTAGTTTCTACGGTCGTCTAACAATCGAATCATTGGCCTATTTATTATAAGCGTTTTGGTTCCAGTCCTCGGAGCGTCCTACAAACAAAAATAAAGCTGAAACTTCCTTGATACAAATTTCTTGTAATATAATTAACACAGAAGTTCTCGTATATTTGGCATATGAGTCTCAATAAAACGTAAAAGTTACCCTTCATATAAATTAAGGCTTCTACCTCGAATATCCTTATCGAGTAATAAGGAAGGAAGCAGCACGTGCCATGCCGATATTTCCTCAACATTGTAACGTGACTCATTGACATCAAGTAAACAATCAATCACAATCCTCAAAGTCTCATATCGTTACATGTTGATTTCATCAGAGCGACATGATTACTTAAAAGGGACAATGCCACTGCATAAATCACTCGAGGCGCGGTTATTGATCAGTGTGAATGGGGAGAGAAAGGAATTGAACCGAACTGGATATGGAATTTAGGCCAAAGACCAAGCACTGGGGCCTATGAGGTCATTCAGCGCTGAAACGGAAGTTAAGAGTAAAAGGTTTGAAAGGCGTAACAGGAGGAAAACCTCGCAGTTGTGCGATGCATCAATTGTTGGGCGAGGGTGGAGAGTCAGATGGAAGAAGAGAACATGAAAGGAGGTACAGTAAAAGGAACGAAAGGGGATTGCAGGTAGGGGCCGAAGGCACTCTTCAAAGAACCTTAAGAAATACATACAGTGCACAGCATCGCATTAGGTGCACTGACAGCAATAACCCCCTTCAGGAAAGAGGAAAGGGGAGGGGATGACGTGGTGGGTGGGATGGGGAGAGTTGTGGGGGCAATCTGTCAACTGGAAGCCTTTTTATATATATAATTTCGAAAGGGCAATTTACCTTAATTACGAACTCCAAAGAACGGCACCCAAAAGTGGAAATATGATTAAGAAGTAACTACAAAGAATTGCTTTTTGTGACGAGAATTGTTAATGATGGAATATTTCTATAAGACTTCATCTTTTCATTATACTACACAAATTTGCATTATTTTTTCGTTTCTCATAACATAACACCTTGGAGATTATAATACAATAATTGGCATTGATTGTCGGCAACAACAGTTTGTCACAAAGCAAACGGCAATTAACGCATCTCTCCTGAAGAAGTTTATTTTGGTAAATATGTGGAATTTACTGCAAGACAAAAACTCTATAGGGAAAACGCTAGCATTCTTGCCCATTTTACAGTCTTTTTGATAATTATAGATTCTAAGATAGTTAGGCCGTTATTTTTCAGCACTTGGCTTCAGATGGAAAAATCCTTGCTGTCAATATAGATTTTACATGATTTTGAATGACTCCGTATATTTGATTGTTCAGGATTAAATAACCTACTACCTGTTCAATGGCTGATGCCCCTGTGGGTATCTATTCGAACCTTCAACAGCCTCTTCGTGTATCCCACTATGTCCCGTGATCATATCTCGGGCAATTGTATTTATGAACGACGCTGGACGAAAGCAGAGAACTGAGCCGGTCTTTGAAATAAACTATCAAAGGATGAGGATGCCTTTCCCTAGTTACCAAGTAATTCCTTCATGATATATTCTTTGAGCTCCAGCTCCGGCTCTTATGTGCATACATTATATATATAGTATTATATATATATATATTATATATATATATATTATATAATATATATATATGTGTGTGTGTGTGTGTGTGTGTGTGTGTGTGTATATATGTATGTTTTATGAAATCCATTGTTGAAAAAAATTTATATTTTTATCATATCACTGCATATTCAAAACTTATTTTTCATACATCTTCCTCGTGTGTGGGCGTTTGTATATGAAAAACTGGTACTACTATAATATTTAAATTTCTTGCCAAACACATGAAACATTTTCTCCGAATGCTTGTCCTATGTGCTATTCACTTTCTGACTGTGCTCTAAAATGCAAAGACAAAACGATAATAAGTCAGAGAAAGACCTGGTTCAAGTTCAGCACCATCAGTCACAACACACAAGGGCAATTACAGGGATGCATCTAAACTTACTTTTTCCCTCAACTAATGAAACGTAGATCATAACTCTATTTGGCGGCGGGGAAGGACGCTTGGCCTAAGGGCCTCCCCCACCCTCTTCCCACTAACCTGACCTAAAGCGCTTTAGCTCATAAAAATGAAAATTTAATTCAAAAATTTAACCCAGCCTACTCTTGAACACCGGGTCACAAATATTACATTACAGGGGGGCCACCCACGTCACCGGTCCCCTTGGCATTGCACATAACATATGCTGGCATTAAGGTTGGGAGGTATATCTTATATCTTGGAAGGCACAAATTCGCCTCTTGCCCTGTACGGTGACCGACACCAGTTACCCAATTTGTGTGATTTATCGAAGAGAGGCATTTAACAGTGACGGCATACTTCCAGTTATAATAAAGAATCGTTTTACGTCTTGACTTCGCCTTTAAAAGCTATCACGTTCTTATGCTATCCATCGGCTCATCTTCCACACAAAGGCAGCCACTGATAAAATGTACTTGTCAGGTGGGAAAAATTGTTCGAGGTAGAAAACATCCGAGGGACTTCATCAGATTTGTGAAGTTTTATTAGCTAAAACTTTATCTAATTATTATTACATTTAAAAAAATTTCATACAATCGTTTCAGTGTAGAGGGGAACTTCCCGAACAATCTCAAGTAAGTAACTCAAAAGGATGACTTAATTCCTCGCAACCACGGAATTAAGTGTGCAAATGGTCGAATGATGGTCATTTTGACGTTTTTGTTTCCGCCACGGATTTGAAAAGGTAAGTTATTAACAGGCTACGTATTTACCCATAATAATAGAAGGGCTATCACTGTACCTCAGGAGTTTAATATGCATTGCATGTCTTCCTACCGCTATCAGCAAATACATATCGTATTAATCATTTGCCCTTCATAACACCTACTGAAAAATTGCCAGCTGACCTCCATTGTGATATTGTAATCCGTGTTTGCGATGAATTAAGGTATCTTATTAATACTCTACGAAAACTTCTGTTAAGTGAGCACAGCACACAATTATATGCCATATAAAACCGTGGACTTGTTGGACGGACTTACGGAACAGTTGTTTTAAGTACATCATCTGCTGATAAACTTTTGTAAATCTTATTTCATTTGTAAGCACTTCAAAAACAAACACAAAGAACTCAAATATCTTACAAGGCAAACATTTACCCTGTGTATGCCGTTATGGATCTATAATATAAGTATAATATGCAAGACTGGTTTACAACTTCAATATAAATACCAGAGTTTTTTAAGCATCAAATTAATGGAAAAAAGAGGGAGAGAGAAAAAAAGAAAAAAGTAACACCGGAAGATGGGTGAATTTATCGTCCCAAAGCATACTAATGATCATCCATTCAAGTACGATGTACGGTCAGGCGTGGCATAACATTTGCTCGCATCACTTCCTCTCCTCTCCCTTTCTTGAGGGTGTGGGGAGGGGGGTATCTTCCACGTACTGAGAATAACACAGTCCGCCATAACTCCTGAACAGCGAGACAGAAAACGGGAAATCGAATTACGTACTGTCTTTCTGGAGCAGGCGTCGTACCTCGCAGTCCGAAGACGTTCTTAGACTAATCAAACAGCCCAACTATCAGCAGATGCAACGACTATAACTTACCGCAACCATTTATTGCTTCCATACAAACCCGCAATCATCGCGATTTATGGCGACTCTCCACCAACCCAAAGCTCTTTCACGATGGATAGATATAAATAGGTTTCCTGTCATCTCCGGAGATCGACAAAAGCTCCCATTATCGTCGTAATATCTGTGAGATACTATTACAAGTACAGAATATGTCAAATTTAATCACCACCTCTTTGCTGTAAATCACTATTCAGAGTTTACATGAGGGAGGTAAAGACATAATTCACGCCTCGAGGCTTCGATGTGATGGAGGCCTCACAGGATTTCAAGTTCGCTACCAGTAAAAGATACATACATACATGCATACATACATACATACATGCATACATACATACATATATATATATATATATATATATATATATATACACACACACACACACACACACACTAGCTGACCAGTAGTTCCTCGTTGGACAAGTGGGTTTTGCCCTCGGCTACCAATCTGGTGGTCCGAAGTTCAATTCTCGGCTCAGCCAGAGGAATTTATTTCTGGTGATAGAAATTCATTTCTTGATATAATGTGGTTCAGATCCCACAATAAGCTGTAGGTCCTGATGCTAGGTAACCAATTGGTTCCTAGCCACGTAAAAATATCCAATCCTTCGAGCCAGCCCTAGGAGAGCTGTTGATCAGCTCAGTGGTCCGGTAAAACTAAGATATACTTAACCTTTTTAAATAGCTGACCAACCCGGCGCTGCCCAACTAATCTCTGAATGACATCCGAAAAACTCTTTTTTTTTCTCTCTCTCTCTCCTCAGCTCCTGATAAGACAGTTGCTTCAGTTACATTGCCCAGCATTTTTGACATTTAACATTTTGCCACTTCTTGGTCCTCATCCTATCGGGGCTGAACATGAACTTGAAGGGCATTGGGAGTGTCTCTAATCATCCCAGGAACCTTGAAAAGTATGGATTAGACTCTAATATCAGTAGTTTTCGGTTATTTTTAAATGCCATCACCTTTCCACCCCTTCTTGGTCCCCCTTCCTATCAGGGCTGAAATTGGACTTTAAGGTTATTGAGAGTGTCACTGTTCATGTCAGTGACCTCAAAATCTATGCATTAGAACTAATACCTGTATTTTTTGGTTAATTTTTCATGACACCACATTTCCACCAATTTTCCCCCACTCCCACTTCTTATTGGGGGCTGAACTTTTACTTAAAGGGCTTCGGGAGTGTCACTATTCATCTCAGCAACCTAAAAACTATGGATTAGACACAAATATCTGTCATTTTCAACTATTTTTACGTCACACCCTTTCCACCCATGAAGTTGGACTTGAAGGGCATCGTAAGTGTCATTATTCTTCTCAGCGACCTCGAAAACTATGGACTAGACACTAATATTTGTAACTCTCTTATGGATGAGACAGTAATATCTACCATTTTCAGTAATGTTTACATTTCACCACAGTTACCCAACCAATGGTCTGATTTTAATTCTGTTTTCACCATGACCTACCCCAGTTTGATATTAACTTATATAAAATCTCATCAAAATCGATCAAGAAATGTGGATTTGCATTGTGTTCATACAAACAAACAAGCAAAAAACTTATGTACTTGTTTATATATATAATATATATATATATATATATATATATATATATATATATATATATATATTTCACTTTTTCATATTCTTTTCTATTCTTTGATAAAATTAGCCCCGTAAGGCAGTAGTGCTGCCAACGCACCTTACACAGGGCACTGTAAGCATTACTTGAGGTTCTTTGCAGCATCCCTTCAGCCTCTAGATGCAACCCATTTCATTCATTTATTGTAACTCTCCATTCATATTGTAATTTCCACCCTCTCCTAATGATTGTTTCTTAGTGTAACTGCAAGGTTTTCCTCCTGTAACACCTTTTAAACCTTTTTACTTTCAATTTCCCTTTCATCGCTAAATGACCTCAAAGGTCCTAGTGCTCGGCCTTTGGCCTTTATTTTATATTTCATTCCTTCACTTCACAAAATAAGTTGAATTAATTTCACCAATATTCGCAATTGAAATCGACCTGCTTTGCACAACCTTTCGTTAAATCTGTAAAAAAGGTAAAAGAACTCTGAAATTCTGTGATTGAACTTATGAACCTCTTATAAAAACGCCCTTTTGTTACAATTTACTTGGGAGTTATTCATCACGCATCACCGTCACGCATGAAAACGTGACGTTTTGAAAAACCTCAAAGAACCATCGCCGATTCAATGCTCTTTCTCTGTCTGATAATTTCATAGATAATGGGCGCAGGTATTCTTTTAACGAGCAGTAAAATGTAAGACATTTTTGAGCCAACAAGTTTTCTGGGTGTCAATGACCGTCGCTGTTTTTTTTTTTTTTTTTTTTTTTTTTTTTGTTTTTTTTTTTTTTTTTTTTTTTTAAATCAAAACATATAGGTGGGTTAATTCAGCAATATTCGAATTAAAATAATCTCTATGAACACATATTATACTTAAATGTGTGCATTAAAGACATATGCATGTAATCATATTTACTGCAATCAGGAAAACAAGAGCAGCTGAGGTATTTAATAATGAAAAAAATAATGATAATATATTTTAAAATTGCTGAAACTAGCAAAAAAAAAAAAAAAAAAAACACACACACACACACACACATGAAAAGAACAATCTTATAATAACTCTCCTCAGGTTCTACAAAGTTTTTTTCTTTTAATCTTCTGAATAAAAAGCAAATAAATAAATGTCACTAACCTATTGGACAATGGAAATCTGACTCAGGTGCATCAAAACTCACCTTGGGGTGTAGAGACAACATTAAAACGTAACAATCAGTGGTTTTTGCTGAAGCAGGAAAATAAATTATTCACTACTGTATACAGGATATTGAAGTGACAGTACCTTGCAATGTTTTAGGTGTTCTTTGGGTCTTTCGTTCTCTTAAAGCCCATGGAATAATAATAATAATAATAATATAATAATAATAATAATAATAATATAATAATAATAATAATAATAATAATAGTGGTAAAATTTTACAAACTTCATAAAGCCTGAGCTTAGCAAATATCTTAAACGCGTTTCCAAAGAATTATAGCATCAACATGCTATAATTGTAATGATAAAAAACACAAAATGAAGAGAAAAGAGAAGACGACAGCGCTGAATAATAAGAAACAAGAGATAATGACGTAACTCATCACAATGATTTATAAGAGGCCGAAATGGCCGGGATGAAATATTGACACTCAGACTGTGGTGCCTTGATTAACGACGCCTAAATTCGTGTACGAGACTCATAAACATGAGGGATTTATTTGCATAAAGCTGTAACAAATTATTGTGATTAAATATTTCATACCTATATAAGCCAATTACCGGAGAATGAATTAAATATGTAGACATCTGAATGGCAACAGACAGTTCCGAGCCGACGGTGATTATTCATATGGTTTCAGTCGCAGATTTATCTTTTAATTTTCATGAAGAAAAGTCCCATGAAAACAACGGCAACGTTCTTCCTCTTGCATTAACGAGGTTTGGTTGTGTTTCTGTTACTGTATAAGATACCATTTAACATTAAGGGGCACAGTTTCCCTTTATATGAAAACGATTTAAAGTTTTTGGAAACTAAGCTATATTACTGTGGGATTACTGAGGCCTCAGTTTTATATACTTCTTCCAAGCAATTTACATAAAAATAAACTGTACCGAAAAATATGCTTAGCACCATAACAAAACTTGATTATTTAGAAGTGATCCGGCATTAAATCTTATACAAGCAAAATGCAGAACTGCAAGATAACAAACTTTTTCCGTTGATCTATCTAAAGCATTGCATGAGAAGGAAACGTTGACAAGGAAACTTGAGTAGAAAGCAAAACACGGCAAATCAGCACACGATGGAAAGCAAAACTGTTACCAAATAAAGAGGAAAATGGTTCCCTTCCGCTATTTCTGCCGGTGGATTATAAAGGGGAAATTAACATTCCTGTCGCATAAGGCGTGCTTAAAAGTCTGGTTGACAAGAGATTAGTGGAAAATAAAAATCATTTATAATTTCTGCAAAAACCCATAAGGGAAAACATATCCAAACTAAGAACCTTCTTACTTCAAGAATTAATTAAGAGAAGTGGCGCAGATTACGCTAAATTAGCAAAGAGGTTATTACAAATTCAAAGCAAATAAACAAGGCATAACCACAGCTACATTACACAAAGATACACCAAATGAGACAATCTTTGCTACCAAGATCCTTCGCGTAACCATGTAACAACTACCAACGTACAAAATATTTGCACCTTCCATGATTGTGAAGAAAATCGAGAACTTCAGTGTACGACAAATGTGCGGTATAACAGGCAATCACTGCAAATAATAATAATAATAATAATAATAATATTGGAAGGAGACCCTCTTTCAAACAAGTTTAATTGAAAGATATTGCTGCATCAGCTGCATTCAACTTGTAAATAGTCTTCTCTATTTTTCTAACAATAGCTTTCTCTCTGCTACTACAACTGGCGAGTATTGCGCCGATATTACTCATCAGGAGGAGTCAATTTCGGGGATATTGCTTAAAATTTATTTATTTGTCACAGTAAATGAACAAATAAAAAAATACAAGTCGATCTAGTGGCAACGTTTCTCTCGGTATCATCCGAGCATGATCACGACAGTGGATCGGAGTAGACTGTAGGACTAGACTAGGTGATAGGAATAGGGAAGTGGGGAATAAGGGAGAAGGAAGAGTACCTCTGGATACAATCCAGTTTAAGCCTGGCGGCGGATACTCGGGAAGGGAAAGGTTGAACGGAAAAAAAGGGATGAAAGTGAAGTATAGTAGAAAGAGAAAATAGTGATGGGCAGACCCTCTTGCGAAGTTAGATTACTAGTTTAGCCATCATGCAAGGACAAGACAGAGAAGAGAGGCTCGGAAAAACAGTTAATTTGGTTCACCTCCTGCTAACTGGAATTGATTTTATATGACGGTGGATTAAGATGTACAAGCACCTTATGTATTTAGTTAAATGTTAATTATGATTTGTATTATTATTAGTATTAGTTTTTTTTTTTTTTTTTTTTTTTTTTTTTTTTTTTTTTTACATACATATATATACACATCCACATACATATATATATATACACATATATACACACACATATATATATATATACATACACACATACCTATACATATATATATACATACATATTTTTTTTTTTTTTTTTTTTTTTTTTTTTTTAAAAAGTCATATATATATACCTTGGTCTGGGGGGGTCACAATTGACCTTTGGCTCAGTCTACTCCACCAGTAGTGATCTCTGACTTGGTTGATGGTGAGATCTCTAGTGGTTGTGAATAAGTTTTCATCCTCTATACTTAATTTGTCCCAAGTTTTCTGCCCAAGTCTATGGAACCTGACATTCAGAGGCTCCAAATTTGAGTGATTATGCAACTCTCTTATTGTGTTGAAGTAGGGGGGACTTTCCCTATATGCTTGCCTCAGAGCTTTATTCTGAACTGCTTGCATTTTACTTAGTACTGTTTTGCTAAGTGCTCCAAATATGATGGCTGGGTATTCTAGCTGTGGCCTGGCTAGTGATTTGTATAGTTTGAGTTGAGTTTTTGCCGAGAGTCCTCTGAATCTTTTTAATCTACTGACCTGTTTTCCTCGCGGTAGCTATTCTCGCCTGTACATGGGGAGAATGCCTGATTTTAGAAATTTGCAACCCAAAGAATTGTGACTTGTTGGTTATATGGAATTCTCCTATTGTTGACTATGATATCCATGGGACGTCGAGCAGAAATTGAGAGGAGCTGGAATTTATTGATATTTGTAGTTACTTTCCATTTCTTTTCGTAGTTGTTGATTTTCTGTATTTCTCTAATAGTCTTTCTTTGCAGCATACCTTTGGCTTTGGTAGGATATGTTATTACTTGGGTGTGATCATCTGCGAACATAATTTGAAGGCAACCTTGAGATGGAGGAGGGGTGTCTTTAATGTAGAAGTTGTAGAGTGTTGGAGAGAGAATACTACCTTGAGGGAACCCCTGACTGTAACTGGAACTCTGGTCCTATGAAGTCTTTAATTTTAATTCTTGCCACCCGGTTGTCAAGAAAGTTACATAGCAGTCTGGTTGGTAAATCTGGCAATTGCGCCTCCAAAAGTTTGTATTTTAGACCGTCATGCCAGACTTTATCGAAGGCTCGACTGACATCCCTAGAGATAAGGTTGCAGCCGTGTCCTAAGCTCTTCTTGACTGCTATGTACTCATATAGTCTAGTTAATGCAAGCTGAGTTCCTTGCCTTGAGTAAACCATATTGATTATTATTGGTTAGTAAATTATCTCGAGGAACTCATTAAAACCTTATCTGAATGATTTTTCCAGGATCTTACCAGGTATTTCTAGAAGGGAAATTGGTCTATAGTTTGAAACCATAGTTAGATCTTTACCCTTTTTCCCCACAAAGGGAAGTAGTGCTTTCTTGAAAAGACTGGCCAGTAGCCCATACTTATGGTTTCATTGAAAATGACTCTTAGGAAGACCAGCATGGAGTTGGGAAGATGCTTAATAATAATTTTGTTTACTCTAGAATGGCCAGGTGCTTTGTTTTTAAAATTATTGATTATTTTGATGATGTCTTGCAGTTGAATTGGTTTAATAAACTGGTCTTCAACATCTAATCTGTCGAGGTCTACCGTGTCGTATGGTATTATTTGGTCATCATGTTCATGTAGTGCTGCAATCACTCGTTGTTCATGTTGCAAGTCAAACCTTAGATTCTCCCAGGGTGGGTTTATTTTGAAGATATTAGACCAGTATTCTCTGAAAATTGGTTCCTGATCCTGGGGTGAAAAGATCTTCCTGTTGTTATGGAGGATGTAAGCTGTAGGTTCAGTATCCTGGAACCAGAAGCCTTCTGATCATTTTCCAGAACTTTCCTGGGTCTCTGTAGATTCCTTCGATTTTATTAGAAGTGCCTCCCAAGTCGAATTTATGAGTTCCCTAGCTTCTATTTTAATTCTTTCTTTAATATTTTGTAAGTATTCTAATAGCTGCAGTGATGGGCCATGATTATTAATTAAAACTAGGGCTTGTTTATAGCAATATTGTAATTGCTTAAGATTCTCTGTTTCTTTAGAATATGGTAAGATCCTGAAAGTTTTGAGGGGTATACAAAGTTCTGTGGCTTCTTTGATCATCCTGTACCAAAAAGTTATTTTGTCATCGATATAGGTTTTATCCTTTCTGATGTTATCAGGTTCGTCATAGTTGGAGAGAGAGTCGTCGAGAATATCCTTGAAGCGGTCCCAGTTGGCATTGGTCAAATCGAGTGTTGGGCTGATGGCTACCACTAATAGGTGCTCACAGTAAAGTTTTAATAGTATAGGTATGTGGTCTGAGGAAGTTAAAGGACCCTGAGTGATTGAATAAGAAAATGAAAATGTGGTATCTGTTAGACAGAAGGATGTCAGGTTTGCCCTTGGATCTTCTACTGAAATATGTTTGAAAATCTGGTCCTAGAAAGTAAACTAGATTCCTGTTCATAAGACCTTGAATTAAGGTGCCTCTGGGATTAGTACTATTGTGGCCAGGCCGGGTAGTTGCATTTAGGTCTGCTAGTAAATATACTGGGATATTGCGTCTCATTAAGGACAAGGTGTTGTCAAGATCTACTCAATATATAGCGGCAGTCAGCAAGGGGTCAACCGCGAGCTGCGTTTTCATTGGCTGGTGGCGCAATGCGCTCCAGCTATTGGTTGAAAGAAGTTTTCTTCAAGACGCTTCTCGTCGTTGAAGGTTGCGCTGTTGCAGCCTAGCTGATCGTCGAGGCTGGGGCAAGACTTCCCTGGGCGCTGTGTCACGACGGCTCGCGTTGTCATTGGCTGATGGGCTGCTTGTCTCATCTGGTATTCTTTGATCGAGTGTCGTTCGGTCTGGTATTATTTGTGCTATTATTTATGCACATAGGTCTCCTTAGGTTGGTGGGGAGGAAGAGCACTTCCTGCGTCGTATTCAATGAGGGCTTCTCTTGTTGTATGAGGAGTGCCTCGAGCAGCCGCAAACGCCGTGGTCAGGAGCCCTCCCTATTATCTTAATATTCTTGATAATACCGTCGCGGGAGATGGCTTCCTGGTGTGCTGACATGGTATGGTTTCTAATTGCCCCTTCTTGTGCGTGGCAAGAAATCCTCTTGGACAGTTTCATAGAAGTTATACCATCGTAAGAGCCGGGACATCCACGGACGGGGCATGAGAATTGGTAGACTACATTCGACTGTTTCAAGAGGTCTCTTGCTGGGGGGGTTGGGTTGGTTCTTCATGATAACGGTCGCGGGTACGTCGATTTTGGTAATAAATCACGAGTTCGAGTTCTTTGTCGACTTCGGTGGGGTCACATTTTCTCTGATGATTTTCTCAATGCATCTTCGTCCTCACGGTGACGTGCGTGCATTCTGGCTTGATCTTCTCATGGGGGTGGGGCTGCGGTCTCTCACTCTCGCTATACCACCGATCCAACGCTGTTCGGACTTCTTTATTAATAAGTCGATTCGGATACCCGTTATTAACGAGTACCTGAGTGACTCGGTCGAGTTCTTTGTGAGTCCCCTGCCAGGAAGAACAGTGCGTGAGGGCCCTCCGAATGTAGGCCCTGACTGTGGTGTTCTTTGAACCGTGCAGGACATTCGCCTGTCACCATTCAGGCAAAAGTCCTAAGTTTGTTTTCTTTGTATATACCGAAGTTTTTAGACCATCGTCGGTCTTGGAGACGAGGACGTCGAGAAAGGGGAGCCTGCCTTCGTTGCTGAATTCGACGGTATAATTCAGCGAACTGCACTGCTGGAACATGCGCCGGACAGCCTCAACCTCTTCCTCATTCTCGGCATGTACAAAGATATCGTCGATATATCTTGCGTATTTACGGGGTTTTCTTATATTGGAGAAAACTCTCTCTTCCACAGTACCCATATAAAAATTGGCGAATAGGACACCGAGAGGGGAACCCATCGCGACTCCGTCTTTTTGTCGGAACATCTGGCCTTTGTGGGTGGAGAAAGGGGCCTTCTTCGTACATATCTCGAGGAGTGCCCGCAGGGATACTTCTGGGATATTTAGCTGGGGTGTAGATGGGTCCCTGTAGATGCAGTCCATAATGATATCGATGGTCTCGTCGACAGGAACGTTTGTGAAAAGCGATTCTACGTCCTAAGGAGGCGATAGCTCTCGTAGTAGCCATCTTGCTTGGTGAGACGTACCCGCGTGAAGTCAGATTAATCAACAGATATCACAAGTTTAACATACGACTAGAATTTGAGAAATATCTAGAAGTGTTCATGAACTATCGGTGATAAGATTAGTGTGAAAACATAGTCAGGATAAAGCGTCTTCTAAGTTAGTTTAACAGTGTAATACTGAAATCACAAGATGGCAGTAAGTTCCAACTGCGGGAAAAGGTGGTGTAATTTAGCTTGCTTGGCAGATTCGCAATACGATGAGTAGCAGGAAGGGAACTGGCATTTCTCATCTATGAAATCAGCAACAGTCCTAACCAAAAAGATACAAAAGCATTCATAGATATATTAGAAGGATATAATCCTTCAAACTGGAACAAATCTAATGAAAAACATCTTGAAAATAATTGAAGAAGTTCCAAATAAAATCCAAGTGGTCAAGAGACTCATAAAGAAAATATACATAAACCAACATATTCCGACAAAGAAAATGAATAAGGTGAATCTTGTGAATATCCTAATTGATGCATTAGGAAAAAGAATGCCAAAAGCATGCAAACTGTGTAAGGTTTGGTATAGCATAGTCAATCCACAAAACCTAATCAGAAAATGTGCTGCATGCAACATTCCGACCCATCCACAGTGTGCTGAGGTAATGCAAGATTTGAGAAAAGATACAAGAATTTTTTGTTCAACATGTCTATCATGGATAGACAATGTTATTAAATCAAGATTGAATGTACAAATAGTTGAGGATGAAGAAGAAGAGGAAGAGGAAGAAGAAGAAGAAAAAGAAGAAGAGGAAAACGGAAGAGAAGTAAACAAAAATGAAATGACAGAAAAAAATAAGGAAAACAAAGAACAAGATAAAAGTATGGATGCAGAGATACTCATTGATACTACATATGAGGCAATAAAACAGCATACCTACGAAGAAATAAATTACGATATGACAACAGAAAAGGCAAATCCGAAGAGGCTCTACCCAGATCTACACAATGACGTAAAGAGGAAAAAATAGACAATAAAGACAAAATCTGCAACTTTTGAAAAGAGGGAATTGCAGATTTGGAGAAAGATGTTTACTACAAACATCCTAAGGTTAATGTCAAAAAACTATGAAATATATTGGTAAATGTGCATACTTAGATGGCTATGAAATATATGGTAAATGGTGCTACTTAAGGCTATGGGGATGATTGCAGAGATCTGCATCCAAAAATATGTAAAAACCTAAAAGAAGGAAAAGGATGTAAGTTCGACAAAAAATGCAAATATATGCACCCTGTAGCCATGAATCATAATCAAATAAATAACCAACCAAGTAATAAAATCCAAAATAACGAAAGAAACAAACAAATAAAGAGAGAAATCAAGAATATCAGGTAAAAGAGAAAAGCAAACCACAAATGAGATATGCAGAGGTGTCAGCAAAAAATTTCAAAGCATCAGCTCCGAAATTCTACTCAAGAGATAATAACTGTATTTATTATGCAAGAGGATATTGCAGAAACGGAGAAAATTGCAGATTCAGACACAAAATGAATAATTATGATGAAGGAAGATCAAGTATTATGGAAAAGTTGGATTTTTAATGTCAGAATTTCTGGTGGAAATGAAAAAAGAACAACATCCCAGAAACCAGGAACAGAAAGACATGGGAAAATCCTTATTACTACCAATATTAAATGAAGGAGAAAACACGCAAACCATCATAGTGATGAATGCGCATAGTGATGAATGCGCAGGGTTTAGTTACGAGTAACTCAAAAAGAAAAATAGAGTACTTAGAAGAACTAACCCAAAATGAAAAGAAAATAGATATAATGAATATAAGTGAAAACCTGGTATTCCCAAGAGACTGGGAATGATGATCAAATAAAAGGGTTCCAAACTTATAGATCAGATAGAAAAAATAGGAATCAAGGGGGAACCGCAATATATGGGAAAGACAAAAAACAAGGAAAAATATATGAGAAATATAGTAACTCAGAATGTGAACTAATAGCGGTAGAATTTGAATCTGAAAAATTGATGAACATAGTAATATATAGACCTCCTAATACTAAAGAGTTTGACTTAATAATTGATGATATATGTAGAAATCACAAAGGACTGGACTATTCTCCTATCTGGTGACTTCAACTTTCATTTCGTAGAATGGAAAGAACGAATAGGAGACTGTGGTTGTACTTATACATATAAAAAAGAGAGTAATAGTAGTGCAGAAGATAAGAGGCAATTTGAAAAGCTATTAGATATGCTACTAGAATACAACATCAACAAATAAATCACCTGCCAACAAGAAAGGAAAATACTTTAGACCTAGTATTTGTGAACGAGATGAATTATGTTAAAGAAATAATAGTTTATAATGCGAGTATTTCAGATCATAATGTCATAGAATTAACAGTTCATTCCAAAGCAAGTGAAAATAGAGATAAGCAAGAAATGAAAAGTGGGAAGGATATGGAAAATACAACTTCTACAGTAAAAATATAAAATGGTCAGAAATTAATGAAGAATTAAACAAAGATTGGATAACATTTTCGTAAGTGATGACATAAGGGTAAATACGGAGATATATAAAATATTGGAGAAAATAGTGGATAAATATATACCGAAGAAGAAAAGTAAACATCATTCATGCATACCAAGAGACAGAAGGATCTTGTTCCAGAAAATCAGAAAGTGGAAAAAAGGTCTTGAAAAGAAAAAAATGCATTGGAAAGTTATAGAACTAAAAAAGAAAGATAGAAAATGCAGAACAGAAGATTATACAATCAAAAGAAAATGAAAAACGGGACTTGGAAGAAAAAACCCTATTAAATATAAAGCAAAACCCCAAACTATTATACTCATATGCGAAGAAGATGAATAAAAGAAGAATAGAAAAATAGGCCCTCTGAGAATTGAAGGGAGATTAACGAATGAAAAAAAAGGAATTTGCAACATACTGGCAGAACGATATAAGAGAGAATTCACCCCTAGAAATAGATAATGAAGCTAATGATATAGAAGTAAGGGACGAAAATAGTGAATATTTAGCTGACATAGAAATTAATGAAGCTGATATTGTGCAGGCAATTAATGAAATTAAAAATGGAGCTGCTGCAGGGCCGGATGGAGTCCCTGCTATTTTGTTAAAGAAAGTAGTTCATTCTATCGCAAAGCCACTTGCAATATTATTAAGACAAAGTGTAGATACAGGCAAAATTTATGATGAGCACAAATTAGCATATATCACCCCTACTTTCAAAAGTGGATCAAGACTAGAGGCAAGTAATTATAGGCCTGTGAGTCTAACATCACATATTATGAAAGTGTATGAAAGGGTAATGAAGAAAAATATTAAAAAAAAACATTTAATAAAAAATAATTTGTTTAATATAGGACAACACGGTTTCGTACCTGGAAAAGTACACAAACCCAACTGTTAGTCCACCGTGAGAACATATTCAAAATATGAAAAGCGGAAATGAAACATGTGGTTTATCTAGACTTTGCAAAAGCTTTGACAAAGTAGACCATAATATATTAGCAAAGAAAATTAGAAAACACAATATCGTAGATAAAGTAGGAAGATGGTTAAAAGAATTTTTACACAACAGAAAACAGATAGTTATTGCAAACGATGAGAAATCGGATGAAACCAAGGTAATATCCGGTGTGCCACAAGGTACGGTGCTAGCTGCAATATTGTTTGTTATTATGATTGAAGACATAGACAGTAATGTTAAGGATTCGGTAGTGAGTAGTTTCGCTGATGACACAAGAATAAGTAGAGAAATTACTTGTGATGAAGATAGGAACGCTCTACAAAGAGACCTTAACAAAGTATATGATTGGGCAGAGGTAAATAGGATGGTATTTAACTCTGATAAATTTGAATCAATAAATTATGGAGACAGAGAAGGAAAGCTATATGCATATAGGGGAACCTAATAATGAGACAATCACAAATAAGGAAGCAGTTAAAGACCTTGGTGTGATGATGAATAGGAACATGTTATGCAATGATCAAATAGCCATTCTGTTGGCAAAATGTAAAGCAAAAATGGGAATGTTGTTACGGCACTTCAAAACAAGAAAAAGCTGAACAGCATGGAGTTATGGCTTTATAAAACATATGTTCGTAGTTCCACTTGAATATTGCAATATGATAGGTACCCATTACTATCAAAGGATATTGCACAAATAGAGAGTGTACAAAGGTCCTTTACAGCTAGAATAGAAGAAGTTAAGGACCTAGACTACTGGGAAAGACTACAATCCTTAAAATTATTATAGTCTAGAAAGGAGAAGAGAAACGCTACATGATAATTCAGGCATGGAAACAGATAGAAGGAATAACAGAAAATATCATGGAACTAAAAATATCAGAAAGAGCAAGCAGAGGTAGATTAATAGTGCCCAAAACTATACCAGGAAAAATAAGGAAAGCACACAGAACATTAATCCACTATGCACCAGCATCGATAATGCAGCGTCTATTCAATGCGTTGCCAGCTCATCTGAGGAATATATCAGGAGTGAGCGTAGATGTGTTTAAGAATAAGCTCGACAAATATCTAAACTGCATCCCAGACCATCCAAGATTGGAAGATGCAAAATATACCGGAAGATGTACTAGCAACTCTCTGGTAGGACATTAGAGGCGCCTCACACTGAGGGACCTGGGGCAAACCCGAACGAACTGTAAGGTCTGTAAGGTAAGGTAAGCCCCATCATCAGCCAGACACCCGCCCCAACGTATGGACTGGCCAAGCGCCTTAATCAAATCTTGACGCCCTACGTACCAAGCCGATATAGCCTGCGCTCCTCTACGGAATTCCTCGAAGAAATCCGAGACTCCCCAGGAACAGGAACTATCGCCTCCTTGGACGTAGAATCGCTTTCAAACAAACGTTCCTGTCGACGAGACCATCGATATCATTATGGACCGCATCTACAGGGACCCATCTACACCCCAGCTAAATATCCCAGAAGTATCCCTGCGGGCACTCCTCGAGAGATGTACGAAGAAGGCCCCTGTCTCCACCCACAAAGGCCAGATGTTTCCGACAAAAAGACGGAGTCGCGATGGGTTCCCCTCTCGGTGTCCTATTCGCCAATTTTTATATGGGTACTGTGGAAGAGAGAGTTTTCTCCAATATAAGAAAACCCCGTAAATACGCAAGATATATCGACGATATCTTTGTACATGCCGAGAATGAGGAAGAGGTTGAGGCTGTCCGGCGCATGTTCCAGCAGTGCAGTTCGCTGAATTATACCGTCGAATTCAGCAACGAAGGCCGGCTCCCCTTTCTCGACGTCCTCGTCTCCAAGACCGACGATGGTCTAAAAACTTCGGTATATACAAAGAAAACAAACTTAGGACTTTGCCTGAATGGTGACAGCGAATGTCCTGCACGGTTTCAGAACACCACAGTCAGGGCCTACATTCGGAGGGCCCTCACGCACTGTTCTTCCTGGCAGGACACTCACAAAGAACTCGACCGAGTCACTCAGGTACTCGTTAATAACGGGTATCCGAATCGACTTATTAATAAAGAAGTCCGAACAGCGTTGGATCGGTGGTATAGCGAGAGTGAGAGACCGCAGCCCCACCCCCATGAGAAGATCAAGCCAGAATGCACGCACGTCACCGTGAGGACGAAGATGCATTGAGAAAAATCATCAGAGAAAATGTGACCCCACCGAAGTCGACAAGGAACTCGAACTCGTGATTTATTACCAAAATCGACGTACCCGCGACCTTATCATGAAGAACAACCCAACCCCCCCAGCAAGAGACCTCTTGAAACAGTCGAATGTAGTCTACCAATTCTCATGCCCCGTCCGTGGATGTCCCGGCTCTTACGTTGGTATGACTTCTATGAAACTGTCCAAGAGGATTTCTTGCCACGCACAAGAAGGGGCAATTAGAAACCATACCATGACAGCACACCAGGAAGCCATCTCCCGCGACGGTATTATCAGAATATTAAGATAATAGGGAGGGCTCCTGACCAACGGCGTTTGCGACTGCTCGAGGCACTTCTCAGACAACAAGAGGAGCCCTCGTTGAATACGACGCAGGAAGTGCTCTTCCTCCCCACCAACCTAAGGAGACCTATGTGCATAAATAATAGCACAAATAATACCAGACCGAACGACACTCCCGATCAAAGAATACCAGATGAGACAAGCTGCCCATCAGCCAATGACAACGCGAGCCGTCGTGACACAGCGCCCAGGGAAGTCTTGCCCCAGCCTCGACGATCAGCTAGGCTGCAACAGCGCAACCTTCAACGACGAGAAGCGTCTTGAAGAAAACTTCTTTCAACCAATAGCTGGAGCGCATTGCGCCACCAGCCAATGAAAACGCAGCTCGCGGTTGACCCCTGCTGACCTGCCGCTATATATTGAGTAGATCTTGACAACACCTACAGTCTACTCCGATCCACTGCCGTATGCTCGGATGATACCGAGAGAACGTTGGCCACTAGATCGACTTGTATTTTTTTTATTTGTTCATTTACTGTGACAAATAAATAAATTTTAAGCAATATCCCCGAAATTGACTCCTCCTGATGAGTAATATCGGCGCAATACTCGCCAGTTGTAGTAGCAGAGAGAAAGCTATTGTTAGAAAAATAGAGAAGACTATTTACAAGTTGAATGCAGCTGATGCAGCAATATCTTTCAATAATAATAATAATAATAATAATAATAACAATAATAATAGTAATAATAAATGTAAATATAAACATGAAATTCAATTCAATTCATCAACGTGACAGCTGTGGTCTTAAGTTTATGAAAAAAAAAACAGTCATAAAATATAATCAAGAATAGGACAAGACCTCTTCGTACCTCTTGATGCTAGAATGAGAGACTTGCATTATAAGATATGACCTGCACTTGAATATGAGATTAAATTGGACTCGTGCTTTGGGTAAGGCTCTGATACCGATATGAGCATTAGCTGGTTTTTGCAATTCGGCAAATGTTGATCAGTGTACCGAGCTCTGAATGTTGCAAGAGGTCAAGTAAAAATATTCCTTTTCAAAGCTCTTATGGGAAGATCTTTATGAAACTACAATTATGAGTACAAATAAATATGCTGAAATATAAGTAACGTGGGTTTATACGCAATCCCTGATATTACTAATTTAAAAATTGGGCTCCATGAATGTAAAAGCCATCCTTGAATAATTACACTAAATGAATTCCTGGGTAGTATTTCTTTATTGTAATTCATTTGTTTGGTGGTGGGACTGTTATTCCAAAATGAAAAAGGACCTTGAATGTTAAGAAGTGATACTCCGGTCAAAGCTGATTTTCCTAGAAGCGAAACTTCAGTTACCACAATGAAATACCTGTAAACATTCATTTAGGTGCAACGATTAAATAAAAGTAATTGTGTTTGCCCCCGGGATATAAAATCTTTACATGAGATATGCAATCATGTGATAGCAGAGTTCCGGTATTCTCTTTCAAAATTGTTAAAGACATACATATGTCGAACTCAGATTTACTCTCGTTTGTTTTGAGGTGTGCAGACGGTTTGCCCCCCAAGCAAAATGTGAACTTAATTACAGAAATAACACGTTGGCAGTAGCTGCAGCAATGTTCGGTCCCAAATATATATTCTTTAGTTCATTAAAGTGCTAGGCTTCCAAACAGAAATTTATGTTTTTAGGGATAAAAGTTATCAAATCGTCTCAAGGACACTAAGGTATGACTGCTCTGAATGGTTAGCAGCAACAGTTTTGTATTATTAAGCGTTCAGCTCAGGAAACAGTGGTCGCAAGTTTACACAAACGGCCTTTCTCATTTCTCAAGGTTGTTGAGCAAAAGCCAGACAAGTTTACTTTCAACTGACAGAATGGCAGAAGCATATCTTGACAACTGTTTTATTTTGGTCCTACAACACGTATACATCAGTCAAAATGCTGTAATTTTATCCAATTTCTTAAATAGCCATTAATACTGAAAATTCTGTTGCTTTGTTCAAACTTACATCAAATTTGGATGGTAACATTCTATTTATTTTTAGTTAAGGACCAGTAAAGCGCCAAACAATGTGAATTTTTTGAGAAGCATAGGTACTTTAAAACATATAACTTGTATATTTTGATAGTGAGACACACGGGGAGTTCGGAAACAACATATGTGCAATGAGAGAGAAAGAGAAAGAGAGAGAATATACAATATATTAATTGAGGCCCCCTTCCACCCCTCAACATACTTTAATTATTTCTCTTAAAGACCAGGGGCTAAGCGAATAGTCAGGTAACACGAATGTAGTTCCATTTTAGCCGAACGTAAATAAGCCATCTATTCTTATTCGCCGTCACGAGCGTTGTTTATAGGCGAAGATCATAACCGAAGCGGCGTCGCCAGGCCTCATTATCAGCTTCATCGCAAGACCAGCTACGCCTTTCTTCCACTGACACAAATCACCTGGATTGGGTAACAGGATTCTTCGACGACGACACTTCAAACACCGCTTTTCTTTTATGAGCTTTGCGCACCTTTTTATTTTGCCTAAAGCTTTTAGATCCGCTACCTAAGTCTCCGTTACATTTTGAGATCAAAGTAGTGTTTTGAGATCACAAGCTGAATCAAAAGAAGCAGAAGCTTGATCTAACACAGGAAATATAACTGATTGTTAAAATCCTTCTTCACAAACTTATGGGTCTGAAGCATGCGATGCTAAATTACTGACACGAAGGAACCAATAAATAGGATCATTTCAGATCTGCAATATCTTCAACTGCTATAGTTAGAGCTTTCCATCATTTCCACAGGACACCTGAAACATTCGCGAAACAGACTTTCAGGATATACCTTAAAACATCGATATGTAAATTGTACTGCAATAAGCGCAAGGAAACGCTGTCTATGGTTACTCGATTAATCAAAGTTCCTACTAAGATGATCTCTGGGTAGGGAATCTGGTTGGTTCTGTTAATGATACAACAATAATTTTTGTGATAGATCAGTGGAAGTGTTCAGAATCAAGGCGATCCTTGTATTCAGTCAAAAGTTAAAGAATCCAAACCATCTGATCACTACAAATACACGATGGACAAACAGCCAAGAGCTGATAAAATGTTATCTTACAAAAAAAAAAAAAGAGAGAGAGAGAGAGAGAGAGAGAGAGAGAGAGAGAGAGAGAGAGAGAGTATACTTAAGATCGTTGGTGAAAAACTGCAACTCTGCAACTACTTGTTTCGCTACTATAAAAATAATGATCAGTAGTACCTACAAAAGGGCACTAACCAAATCAGTCACATTACAATACATTGATAAAATTGTCTGAAAGTAAACAAAATTTACATCAACACTACAAAATCAGAAATGTGAATACCATGGATTGAAAGTGATCATGACGCTTTAATAGGATTATATATATATATATAGATATATATCTATATATATATATATATATATATAATATATACATACATATACAATATACAATCATACATACATACTATATATACTATATATATATATATATATATATAATATATATATTATATATATATATATATATATATATATATATATATATATATCTTCTTCTTCTTCATCCCAGCTTTAACCCATTTTTATAAGGGGTCGCGTTTATGAATGAGTCGTCTCCATCGATTTCTGTGCATCGTCCTCGTCAATTCCATAATAAATCTTCCCCTACACAATCCCATCATCTCTTTCTTGGTCTTCCCTTCTTCCTTCTACCCCGCACTTCCATTTCCATCGTATGTCTTCCAACATGATGCTCATCTCTTCGTAACAGGTGTCCATACCATCGAAGCCTTCCCTCCTGTATTTTCTTTGATTTTTCAACTACCTTTGTCGATCCTCTTATATAGTAATTTCTAATCCCATCTTCCCTTGTTACTCCCGAATCCATCTCAACATTCTCATTTCTGCTACATCCATCTTCTTCTCCTCTATTTCCTCATACTTGCTGTTTCTGTTCTATGTAACATAGCTGGTCTGACCACCGTCCTATGAAACTTTCCCTTCAATTTCAGAGGAACCTTCTTGTCACAGAGGACCCCTGATGCAGACCCTCCAGTTATTCCATCCTGCCTGAATTCGATGTTTCGCCTATTGGTCCATGCTTCCACTATCCTCTAATATGGACCCCAAGTACTTGAACTTCTGTACTCTCTTTATTTCTTCCCCATCCAATCTTATACTATTTCCAACATCCTCAGTAATACTGGAACGTATATATTCGATTTTTAATCTGCTTACTCTCATTCCTCTCTCCTCAAGTGCTGCTCTCCACCCCTCCAACTCCTCCCTCCTCTCTGAACACAACACAATGTCACCTGCATATAATATGCACCATGGCACTGCTTCTCTAACATCCTTGGTCATTACATCCATCACGATGTTGAAGATGAATGGGCAAAGTGCCGACCCCTGGTGTAATCCAACTATTATCTCAAATCCATATATATATATATATATATATATATATATATATATATATATATATATATATATAATATACAATAAAGAAATAAGGTACTGATAAAAATAACTTAACTTCAGTGGACTTTTTATGCATGAATACGCATCTTTTGATGTTAGTAACGTTACGATTCCAATATATATAAGTATATATAAGTGTATAATATATATAATAAATCATATATATATATATATATATATATATATATAGTATATATATATTAATATATACTGGTATCGTAACCTTAATGACATCAAAAGATAAGCATGCATGTATGCATACTTATGCGTAAAATGCACGCACATATTAAGTCCACTGAAGTCCAGTTATTTTTACCAGTACCTTATTCCTTTCATATTTAATCTCTGATACAATGTACGATTTGTAATGCGAGTCGATTTGTGAAGAGAGTTAATACAAAAAAATAGCCAATCTGGCTAACAATAGGTAAAACGAGAAGTGTACATAACCAATGCTTATCAAGATCGATGTTCGTAAATACAGGTTAAGAGGTCCTATAATACTCTTAATCAAGTAGGGTTTCAACTGGAATAACATAAAAGCTTTTCAGCTTCAAAATAACAGTGAATTCAAATACCGTTTCATTTATTATAAACGCTATGAAAACATACTTAACATCATATGAAAAATGGATAAAGACTACCTAAGAAATAAAGAGAATAAATCTGATAAAAAAGCAAAAATGTTTTTCAGTACCAAGTCATATCCCGTATAATTATATACTAGAAAGCAATCTAAGTAAATCGGTAACGTATTAGGAAAGCAATATAGATTAAATAGAATTAAAAAGAGTACAGCCGAACTCAAACGCAGGAAATTCTTTACTGCCGATTTCACAAAGATAAGCCGAGATAGATGAATCTTTACTAGCCAATAAATTCATCCGAATGGTAACTTATTACACGGTGTGGGACATTTACCTGACAGCCACCTGGCTACTCTCAAACGAAAACTTCCTGCCGAAAAGAGGAACCTTTGTTTTTCCTGCGGCCATGCCCAGGGGGACTTTGGGGAAGGGGGACTATGACAGGGAGGGGATCCATGGTTAGCTGCGTCATATACTACACACATGCCATGAATGGGATCAATACGCAATTCGCTGGGTACAAAAAATTTACAAATAATCAAAAATTCCTACGCAGTGTCTGTTAATGTTTGTTTATATAATTCCAATGCGGGGCTCATTTCCAAATTTACGAAAATTATATTTTTTAAAGCAGATATCGTAAAAACGCAATCATTTCGTTATCGGATATCTAAATACATACAACCTTCCCTAACCACTTTCTCTTTCTGGTGAGAGACTAACCAAGCTAATATTAAACACTCAAGTCAGGGAAGAATCTATTCCATAAGATGTGTAAGTCAACCTGCTAACGCCCTGACTCAAACTACATACACGTTTTACTAGTGTCAGTGAGATGGTGTTTATGTACTGAAATGTGATCAGTGTCCTTCCAGAAAGGGAAAGTAAAACCATTAAAATAGGTTTCTTCTAACGAGACCTGAAATCTCTCTAAAACTTGTATTTACTTAAAAAAGATGCAGACCATTTAAAATTCTATTATCCATTAGGAATATAAAAGATCTGACAGGATTAACTTGTCCATATCAAAGGAGACATTCTCATTGCAAGTGAATGTGATGTTGGTTTCTAAATATAAGAAATCAAATCATTATGGACTATTATTTCATAAGTATCATTATGTTGCAGTCACTACCATCATCATAACCATGCTTTAATGAGCATCACAATCATTTCTAAGATGATCGACACCATCATTATCATTACTGCTGAACGTTCTTTTAAAACAGGAGTAAGTTTCCTCCATCAACATTCTTCTTAATTAAGATGTTGAACCTAACGTGTTCATTTATCATCTCCTCTATCATTTCTGAAACATAAAAAAAAACCTCGCCACCGATGGCCCTGATAAAATTATGCAACACCATTATTAAAGCGTCTACGATAATATTTTGATAATGATAATTCCGTTCAGGATTATTACATTTTACATCCTAGGTCTTTATTGTATAAGTCAACGAAAGTTTCTCGTCAGAGGTAATCCGGATTGCAGAAAACATCACTCGTATAATTCCATTATCTACAAAATCTCCGTGATATGGAATAGGATGCATATTTGTGCGATAACCGGAGAAATGAGACGAAGGGTATTCGGCAGGGTCGTTCCCGTGCTATTACAAAAAGGGAGATAATTACGGTAATTACGGGGACAATTTTCCACACTCATGGTTAGATTTCTTACCCACTAGACTGAAATTGTGCATTTACCCAAGTCTGTTTTGATAGCATGGCTTTAAAATGTTAAATCATCCACCCGAACATTTGATCTTGGTGACTGTAAAGTGATATCCAAACATTTAATAGCACAAATGTAGCCTGCTATAAACACATGATAAAAAATTTCATTTGTAAAAGAAAAGTAAACATAAAAATTATACGTTCAGGAATGTTACAGGATTTTTTTATATTTATTGATGAAACCATCAACTTACCTTCCAGAAATTATCTGTATGTAAAGGACAAGCAAACCTACAAAAATTACTTTTTTTCGCTACAGCGATAAACACCCATATATATATATATATATATATATATATATATATATATATATATATATATATATATATATATATATCAACACACACACACACACACACATATATAATATATATATATATATATATATATATATATATATATATATATATATATATATGTGTGTGTGTGTGTGTGTGTGTGTGTGTGTGTGTGTGTGTTTAAATATCAAAGTCTTAACTGTAAGTTATTACAAGGTCATCAAGCTAATAACTGACTACAATCTCACTAAACAGGTATTCCCACCTGTACATACCATAAACAATATCTTCTTTACCTACTACCTTACATACAAAACTTTAAAATCATCAGCTCGCTCTGGCACCAGCATCCAGCATATAGTGAACCATGATGATCAGGACACAAAAGTCATTCCAACATTTAGACCACTTCAATGTCAGCATTTTCTCTCTCTTCGAATCAGCTTAGCCACCGTTTCCCCAAAAGCACTGATTTATCTTTCGACCTATACTAACCTATTCAGCACATAATCGTGCTTCTGAATTTCTCTCCCTTTTCATCTTCACTACAAATATAATGATAAAAATTCACCTCATCAGCAACTAATCCTCACTACTCCAATTGTACATAACAACAACGGATTTCACCAGCAAATATCCTTTTTCTCTTCATTTGCATTCAACATCCACAATTCACTTCTATAAAGGAGAGATCGCTAACAATCCTTTCATATATTACAAACAACTTTCCAAGACACTTCTCAGTACGCTTTGCAGAACCGAGCCCATTACCACTATTAGTTCACGAATGGCGTGACTCATCTCTTCTCTAGTCCTACCATCATCGTTACATTTACGCCCAACTATACCTACTATTTAAATATCTCTGCTGCTCCACTAATTATACTAAAATTGATTGCTCCCGGCTCCCATTTACATTAATACTTCTAACATTCATCTTACTGACATTCACTTCAAAATTTCTCTAACTTTCACAATCATTCACCAGTCACTACAATTTCTCTTTATTATCATCCAACATCAGCCATTTTACACTGCATTCATGAAATTTTTTTTATTTCTGACACATATGCATCTATTGATTTCTTTCTGATTTCTAAATGATATTGAACGGCCTTTTTCTCTCTCTTTCTCTCTCTCTCTCTCTCTCTCTTCTTTACAGAAATGTATATATATATATATATCCTATATAGAATATATATATATATATATATATATATATATATATATATATACCATACATACATACATACATACATACATATAACACTATATATATCTATATATATATATATATATATATATTATATATAAATATATATCTATATATATATACATATATATTTTTATATATTATATATATAATCCTCCAAATACCCCTTTCTCCTCCCAAACCAGGTCTCGCTAGGTGTTTCCCTACCGGTTTACAATATATATTTGCGGTATGAGGTTGAGAGAAGTTATTCCAAAGATTTTAAACAAAACCGTAAAAATGACCCCATTCCACCCACAAAGTGAATGAAAATGAAAACCACTAGCGGATCAAAGTATTCAAAACCCGCTTCGTAGAGTCATTGCGGAAAATCGTGGCACCACTGTAATCCTAAATTCATGCTATGATCGACCCAGATATAAACAAAAACAAAAGTATAAGAAAAACAAGCTGGGGCTTAACCACAAACGCAAATAACACGAGGTTATTCACTCTTGTCTTGCAGGTTTCATCACGCTACTTATGAAGATGGACCGTTTCTTTTCAAGATTTCGGTGCAGATAGTTACTAGGACACACTGCAAATGCGTTATAGAATGTCATTTCAATTCACCCAGCTTTCAGAAAATGGCAACTTCACAATCTCCCTATCTTAAATTAAGAAAACCGACATCTTTACAAAGTTTACATTCCGTATGTAAACGGAGTGAATATTTCGAACTGTCTTTTCCTCCCTCTGTTGCCATTCTAAACTTCATTAACAGTAAGAAACGAAGAGCATAATTTACCAAATTGATCAAAATTACGAAAGCATTCTCACATATACAGTTCATCGGACGAAGAAATTCCCAAAAAGATTTTGTAGGTTAGCATAAGTTAGGGAATAAAGAAACTTAATCATTACTTCGGTTTATAAAGGTATAGCATCGCAACGAAATCGTACCTGCAAAGAGACTTATATACTAAATGCAACGAGCTGAGAACTTATCCGAGTACAACGACATTTTACTGAAAAAGAAGTAACAATACCGCTTCCAAAACATTATGATTAACATACACGTTGAAGATACATGCTTTATCACCAATGTACCATGAAATCTACCAAAAAGTAAGTTTATTGTCATGAATATACGCAAATGTAATTAAACTGAGTCACAGCGTACTTTACATTAAACAACGTTATGTAATTATAATACTTTTAACATAATCACGGGGGCACTGTGAGAAATTTCCTTCTTTAAAAACAGCTGTCACATAAACAAACGCCACAATAAACGCGCATACAAAATTAATGACACGCTTGAATTTATCAAGATTGGCCGAAACAACAACAATAACTAAGCACTTCGCAAGGACGGAAGCCACCTGGCCTTTTATCTGTTCTGGTCTAACTTAATCTCTCAGATTCTAAGAGTATACACATCTACTCAGTCATATCCTCTTTATCAAATAGTTACGACAATTCAAAGATTTTTAATACTACCATCCAAATTCTGTTGTTAACCGGTTCGTGTTACTTTCCGCACTCTGTCTAAAGTTTGTTCAGGTTTTGAGAAGAAATATTTTCGTGGATCTCATTTTAAATAAGATAATATTAAACACCCTCTCTATCTGTTATTCTGCCAGTCTCGTATTATATGTAAAGATAGCTCAAACCTATTTTATTATTTCTTGCCAACCTCGGTTAGAGAGAGAGAGAGAGAGAGAGAGAGAGAGAGAGAGAGAGAGAGAGAGAGAGAGAGAGAGCTCTTAAATATGAAGTGTATTATTTTAAATAAAATGAGGTATTCTAACATGGTCCCTCCTATGACGCTTTAAATGGCTCTTGCAGACCCAGTTGGGATATTCAGAGTAAACAGAATAAATTCACTGCTTAAAACTTAATAGTTGTATACAATACTGGAGGCTCAAAACATAGAATTCTCAAATAGCAGTACTCTTCGGAAATCCATCTGTTTCTTCTTCTATGTAATAAATCTACTTACCCCATAACGGATAAGAAAAAGAAAAAAAAAAAAACAATAGATTGAAGCTCATAATGACCAAACTGATTCCCATCATCCATCAGAATTTTCTCGACTCATAAAAGATAATCCTTTTAATTTCTTGAGGCCTACTACGAGGCCTACTGCCCACATTTCCGCTCCACGACACAATGAAGAACGATAAGGTGTTATTGGTTGCTCAATTGGCCGGCCCCAATTCATCACAAGGTGCGGTTTCTGAAAGGAAACCGTTTCGGCGGTGACAGCAGCAGTGGCGGCGACGACGAACACTGGTTTGGAGGAGGAGGAGGAAGAGTAAGAGGAGAGGGAGAACCTACGAAGGGGAAGTGGAAAAGGAAGGAAGAGCAAGAATTCGCTCGTTCTTACGCAACCCACCCCTACTGCTCCCTCAATCTCCGGCCCGGTATCTCGGAAAGTCATAGGTCTTACGATAAGTCACTGACAAGTACTGCGACGTTTATGGCTGTCGATAATTTTTACACAATAGGAGGGAGTCATTCCGAGTTCCGGTAGAGCACCTATTGTATCTAGACGGCCGCAGGTTATTTTGATGCTTCCCTCACTATCAATTCTTCGTTCAACGCTCTCAGCCACTTCACCTTCGTAACACTCGATCTATGACAATTCAAAATTTCCGCGTTTTCAAGAGAGAGAGAGAGAGAGAGAGAGAGAGAGAGTGGAGGGGGAGGCAAGGTACTGGGGTACACTGAAAACTGGTACTTCCGGAAAAAACATGCAATGAGATAATATATATATATATATATATATATATATAATATATATATATATATATTTTACATATAAATATGACTGCTGGATTAAATACGCATGGCATCTGTGTTATTCCACTTCAAAGAATTAATGTATCTTCAGTGGTCCTTGTTATGCTCTAACTGCAGATAAATTTTAACCCCTAGTTGAAGATGAAAATTAATCACCTCGAAATATAAATGAATTCTAAAATTCTACTAAAACAATATAATATTTCCAATAAATCAACTTAAAGCTTATCTTAAACAAAACTAAACTACACTGGGCCAAAACATGACAGAATTTCATGAAATAAGATGCATATCTTCCAGCTAATTAGCAAACATGATATAGAGTGAAGTGTACTTACATACACATATATAAATAGGACTTAAGCTTTATGAACACTGGTTCAAGTGTTGATATAAGGATTTGGTGGCTAAGTTCTTAAGTAATTGTTTCAGTCATCTCTTGAGTCAAGATTTTTTCACCTGCATACTCTGATTAGGATACAGTTGACCGGAACTATTCTTCCCTCTCCCTTATTTCATTTCTAATGATTTCTTGAAAAGTCGTTTTTTACTTTAATATTCATTTACAGTCCCAGGGTAAAACATGTGAATTTTTTCTATACATTTGATCAATCATCTTTCCCTGTATCTGTGAATAGTACAGAGCCTCGTCATCTCATGGAATTTCAGCCTCCAGATAAGATTAATTTTATGATTCAAGCTTATCACCACCTTCCGTGGAAAGACCTTATTAGTTTCCCTTATTCTTTAGCCATTTCTACTTCAGGTGTCAGGGCGTTTTTTTCCCTTTATGCTCCTTATTATGAAAAAAGTAAAAATTCATACTCCCTAACCGAATCTTTAACTTAAGAGTGCTCGAGTCTCCCCATAATTAACTAGATGCAATCATCAAAATGTATGCATTTTTATTTTGTTTTTTAATATTTCTCTCGCTCTACGAGAAAAATATGTTTCCTTAAGTATTAAGGATTTCCTTTTTTCGTGCAAAAAAGCACCTAAACAAAATATCCCTCTGTAATCCACTGCAGCTCTCTAATAAAATAAGATTTATTCAAATTTATTGGTGGAATCGACATCATCCGACACTAGTTTGGTAACTGTTCTCTACTTGAACGAAAGTGTTACTGTTGTAAACAGGTTTGAATTTTCAATCAATATGGAAAGCCTTCTACTCCTTTCCAGAATCATGATTCTCAGGTCAAGAGTTAGATATATTATCAATAGTCATTTTTTATTGCCATACCCTGTTCATGCCATCATCCTGAACAGTACATGAACTGTGAAAATTAGTCCTTTCTTTTAACACTATTTAGATTGCTAAGCTGTGATAAAATGACGAAAAGAGGGCCAGATAAACGGGAAGCTGACCACTGAGCAGGAACAACGCAGAGAGAATGAAACGGAAAAAATTACCTGGGCTAACACACCAGTCTGAAAATGTTCAACATTTTTTTTCATCAAAATCCAATAAACATCAATTATACAGTAACAGCTTATAATTAATTGAAAATGTAACAAGTACAACAAGGATAATAAGAACGAGGGCACTAATAATAGAACAAACTAAAAGAAAAACCATTACATACAAAGTATCACAGACGCCATAAAACTTCACGGTACTGAACTAGGAACAAACCAACATCCACACATCATCCCCTGACTTAGTAGAGCATATTTTCGGAGCATAAATGCCAGAGCAAGTATAGATGGTCAGGTCTCCATCATATCTTACACAAATCGACTTTTATGCCTTTTCAGAACGCATCATGCATTGGCTCCAGCTCATGTTCAGAGAATATTCTGCATTTTTCCAGTTACATACAGAGACCAAACACTGGAATGCTTATTTTTCACGTTTATGAAAAGAACTTATTTGCGAGTATAAATATATATATATATATATATATATATATATATATATATATATATATTTATATTATATATATCTATATATATGTATGGATGGATGCATGTGTCTATATATTTGAATTCTCAAAGATGAGAGCATTGTAAACACACACACATACATCATATATATTATATATATATATATATATATATATATATATATATATATATATATATATATATATATATATAGTTTACATTAATGTAATTGCACACATTGTACGTATATTTTTAAATGCTGGGTGGTACCCTGTCATGCATTTGAATCCAAGCTTCAAATGCACATGGGCTGTTAAAAGATAAGTCCCATACTTCCGATTTTTGTTAAGTCCCAGGGCCTATTCATGAGAATCGAGCATCATCATTAATGAAAATCAACAAAATATTTCTCGCGATAATTTCTCCTCGCAGAGAGGTCACAACATTTTCCTTTTAATAGGACTTAAGAGCGAAACGTTGCCAGAGGAAATAAGTAAAGTCGTATGAATGGATATGTCAACCCACCAATTGTACTAACATCAGGTAAGCTGCTAGGGTCACATTGTTTAGAACAGAAATATCTCAATGTCAAACAATGGAAGGCAAGGATAATGTTTGGAGAGGGTATCAGAGAATTAACAAAATCATGGAAAGAGATTTTTATTTCCCTCGCAATTATGTCCTAGATTAACAGAACAAAAAGCATATGGAATAAAGTCTATACTACACAAAAATATAATTATTTACGGTCTTTTCCTACATAAATAATCTCACTTTAAACATAAATTCCAAGAAGGTAAAGACTTCAACCTTTTCATACTACTGTAACTATCCTACTAATACTATTACTATCAGTAATATTAATGCCACATCATCATTAATATTCTGAAAAAATTCCCTAAATATTTCGCCCCAATTACCTCCCAGTCTGTATATTTTCAGAGCTGAACTCATGTTACTGACTACAGCTTTTGTGAAAAAAAAAAAAAATTCATTCATGATACAACACTCCGTCAATCAGTTTATTCAGGGATAGTTGGGACGTTATACATTAATATAGATTAAGCAATTGCAAAATTTAAGGTAAAAATATAAGTGCGTTTTCTCTCTTACAATAATGAAATACTTCCGAGTGTTACTAGCGTCCTCACACACACACACACACACACACGCCACACACAGGAAATGGACAGAAGCTGCATAATGTTCTATTTCTTATCATCCGACAAATACATCAATCACCCGAACAACCTTTCTGTAAATACAAATTGTCTCTTCCATCCATTACCTGAACAATCAGTCAGCATCCACTCTCCACACACCTGCAATTTACATAGACTGGGTAACAATGCTCTGACCCTTTCGTCTCCCCCCCCCCCCCCCAACCCCTTCTAGTTACCCGCTAACATCCGCTAAGGTAAGGGCCGACGCCCCCGTCCCCAATTTATACATCTCAGGTTACCTTCCCTCTCTTTGCATCTGATTACAATCAACCATTGTGACGTCATTCACTATTATCGCTACTCGTCTATTACCTATTTGTGTCCATCTGCCAGCTATGTTCCCTCCTTATCTGAATGCAAATATCAAGTCGCCGCTTCAACCTCGCTCCATTTATCACAGACATAGAAGATTCCGTTTTTTTTTTCTCCCTACACCGCAACATGATCCAAAACCCTTTTATCTTTATCACGGAGGTTTATCTTTATCGTCTGCAGTTGTTATTGCTATTAAATGTTTCGTCCTCTGAGGCGTCTGCATAAGATCGTGCGTACTTTAGAAATCCTTTTCTGGAACTTTTGATTGTTTTTGTCTGCTCAACGAACTTTCAAGAATAACCTCCTCGAACAAAACTAAAAGTGAATCTATCTTTATAAATACAAAGGTCTGATTTGCCGACTGTAAGTGAATCTCGTGACGAAACAGTTTCCCTGAATACGATAAAATGAAAAACGTATTACCATCTTCCGACTTTGATAAATTATAATAACTGTCTCGTGCAGGATAGTCGAAATGACACACTACAAAACAACCTGCCCTTTTTTGCTTCGAATAATCGAGCAAATTTCCGAAACTGGACAGGAATTTTCATTAAATAGAGAGCGACGCAATGTTGACAATTCAGGTATCTCATTCTTTTTTTGTGTTACCGTGAGGACTCTCATTACTTTCCCGATCCGTTTGCACTATTGATCAGGATGCTGATTCTTGAATCCATAAAGCCACTGAAAGTAATTAGAATTCATTTCCATGCGAAGTAATTTTGATCATTATAAATCACTTGGACCAGCTCATGATAAAATAATTTACAAAGCCTAGACAGAAAATATCGGAATAACTATGAAGATTGTCAGCGATAAGTCAATAAGGTGAAGGGAAAAAAGTAATAAATATTTTTCCTACTAGATGTCTTACTTTTATGAGCATATATATTGTATGTGCACTATATTCACTGTTATTATGAAGACAATAGTCTTAGTTAAGGCAGTTTACGAAATTAAAGTGTTTTGCATTCTTGCAAGTGTTCATTAGCATTCAACGGGAGTTTACTATTTTTTTTGTTAGAGCAGAACATTAGTAAACAAAAAATAATTAGCATACAACCAAAGCACTTCAAAAATTTCGCACGCACGTTCACATGGGGAAGTTTGGAATGGGCTTGACAAATGTTTGCCTGTTTAATGTACAGAACGTATTGCCCCCCCCCCCCCCCCCCCCCCCCCCCCCCCCCACCCCCCCCCCCCCCCCCCACCCCCCCCCCCCCCCCCCCCCCCCCCCCCCCCCCCCCCCCCCCCCCCCCCCCCCCCCCCCCCCCCCCCCCCCCCCCCCCAAAAAAAAAATGCCTTAAGAACGTCGGTTTGCTTCAATAGCATATCTTATGAGGTTATGTATAGGGTAGAGATTTCTAAAACAAATATTCAACAATATCAGACATGGATTCACTTTCACACGCTGCGGGAAAAAAACCCTTCGACAAAGTTATCAATTATCCAGATTTTTTTATTGGTACTGAACGAGAAACGCGGAAAAACGATTAAAACCTAACTTTTTCCCCTTTAAGTCTAACCAAACTGAGTTTTTGCGTCAAAAAAAAAAAAAAAAAAAAAAATTTTTGTTCAAGAAAAAACTCTGAATCAGGACCTTTACAAATAAAACATATATAATAGCAGTTAAACCCAAGTGAATTATAAATTCTTGCTGAGCTGATTCCAGTGTTCATACCTACCCTTTCTTATTATTTACCGGCATTACTTCCTAAGAAACGTCATGTACAGAACGGGTAGATATAAAAAAAACGATAATTTTATTTATAGGAAAATTACTAAGTTCGAGAATAATTAAATTCTGCAAGAACAGCTGGCACTTTACCGGAAGTTCATATGCATATACCAGAGTCCTCTAAGATAAAACTGCATAAAATGGACGAACGTCTGAATGGTTCTTTTATTTTTTCTAATAGTCTACAGAATTACTGGTGCAGTGCATATTGGAAAAATCTTTGTCTGTGCGATGCATACCAAGCATGACCGGATAAAATAACATTTACAAAACATTTTTAACACGATAAGGCATACTATTTGTAACGGTGATTGAAGTGATGAAAGGAAAGGAATGACATTCCATAGGTATCTTTATTTGCCAGGTGCGGAATTTGATTACAGTTAAAAAATCTCGCAGATGATGCTTCACATTTTAGTTCAAAAAGGATGGTGGCAAACAGGCATGAAAACGATCTCAACAGATTTATGAATACAACAACATACAACAATGGTGTACGGCCCATGACTCAACATTTTCGCCTTATCTTCACCGACATGATTAGTCTGTTTTACAACACGCACGTACTATGACTTGCAAAATAGTGTACGCGGATGTTCCCGGTGAAAAAAAAAAAAAAAAAAAAAAACTTTAAAATTAGACCGCAAAACAAGCATTTGTTGTCTTAATAAGCGACACCATAATTCACTTCCTAAATTATGTTAACCTGATACACCATAATGTCTTTACTCTTTTCCTTCCGTCAAAACTTGAACCTTTCCTCCATTATTACCCCACAGTCACTGCCATAACATACTCCCCAGTTAACATGCATACTTCAGGCGAGATAAAAATCTATACACATGGAACAAGGTACCATTTGGAGAATGTCCCAGACGACGCCGCATCTGGCAATTAAATCGCTGGAAACACACCTCCTGTGATGGGAGATCTCGCCATCAACTTTTACACAGGTAATCTCATCCAGAAGCCCGGAACCATGCCATGACATATCTCATCAACCCAAATTTTAAATTCATAAGAAAATAAATAGATGACACCTACTTGATATTTTGATAGCAGGATCACAACATACATACATAAATACATACATACATACGTATATATATATATATATATATATATGTATATACACACACACACACACACATATATATTATATGTATATAATAATAATCTATATATATATATTATAACATCACCGTGATTCATATTTACGCATTAGGCTACAAATGTCCTTTAATATCTAATTCGCTCTACCTCGGAATTAATATATTTTCATATATTTTTAACCGAAGGGGAATTTCTAAGTTGATCAGCCTTGCGGGTAAACAGAGCTTCCAGGAACGTCGTCAATTCTTGGTTCCGTGGTTTCGCGCCCTCTTGAGCTGACGAATTTCTTATCAACTTAAAAATTCCGCTTCGGTAACATATAAGAAAATACATTAATTCCGAGGTAGAGCGAACTAGATATTACAGGACATTTGTAGCTTAACGCATATTATATATATATATATATATATATATATATATATATATTATATATATCATATATATATATATATATATATATATATATATATATATATATATATATATACATACATACATACATACTTACATACGTACTTACATACGTACTACATATACACAAACAAAGCAGTTCATATATAAAGTAATTTTCACAATTACAGTATAATATATGCTTCGTAACTGTACAGTTCACAAATAAAAAAAGTATAGCAGCATGGTTATTACGAATATACGAACATATGGCGCTGACAAAGCACAATCAAGTTACACTTATAAACACTGAGAACATACTCGATCAACTATCATGATGACGTAACAATTAAATCTTAAAGCGTTCCAAGTGCTTTGGAATACACCAAATACAAAGGGAATTGAATATGAGAACCATAAGTAAATTATGGTGCTCAGTCGCGTACCCTAAACAAAGCAAATTTTTGGCCTCCTGCCAGTTGGGGAACCCAAGCTTCACGTTGCCCTAGAGTTGGCGCATCTCAAAATTGATCAAGATACGGTTACTAATGCTACTTTAATGTAGTAGTTTATCCTATTTATTAACCTGTTTATTTATCTATTTATATATCCGTTTACTTTTGTGACTCAGGTTTGATGTAATCTCAGTTTAACCAATATATTTGATACTCATGTCGACGTTCCAAAGAAGCAGTTACCATCTAAATTTACAATTAACTTACGTACTTAGTTATTTCATTATCTAGATGTCCTTTCAAGCTTCAAAATCAACCAGTCTGGTGAGATGCATTTTCACTCGAATAAAAAGTAAGGCAAAAGCTACCTGAGGCATTCACTGCAAGTTTCTAAACTAAATCTTACCTTGAAAATCACGGTTGGGACGTCATAATGGACGCATCTTGCAATAATGTTTACAAATAACTCTTGCAATCACAACATAACACAATATGCAGAGCCTGAACTTGCCGGCTCAGAGACAGCAACATTAATGAGGTCAGATCATTTCACTGGTACAATAGATAGCATGGTCCTTTTAAAATAGGAGTCTCCCAGACACTAAAGTATTTGAATTATATCAATAGGAAAATTGCATATAACATATCTTAATTTGGAATAATGTAATATAATGGGTGAAAAAAAAAGTTTGGTGCCACCATTCTGGTAAATCGGACACAATTTCAAGCAAGTATCTTCATTATTTGAAACTGAAATTCATTAAGTTCCAGGTCTCATGAGTACTAGGGCCTACAGGTTATCGCTGAGGAAAATTAAATGTTCCTTTTATGATTTGTTCAAGCGGTGAATGTGGATTGTATTTCTCATAACCCTAAGCCTTGTTGAAACGAAACAACTTGATATTTTGAAGCTATCTCGGGAGCAGAAGAAACCTGGATTGTGGACCCACTGACATTCTGACAATGGCGAAGAAGATTCTAAAAAATCATATCTCTTTCATCACTTCTATAAAAGCATGACCCGGAAAGTAACGATCAAAATCTATATTTCGAGGAGAGAGAGAGAGAGAGAGAGAGAGAAAGGAGAGAGAGAGAGAGAGAGAGAGAGAGTTACAAACATCTCATAGTAAAAAACAACAATCCCACCAGCTCCCCCAACCGCCAAGCAAAAGCGATAATCAAGTAAGGAAAAACAGCATAATGACCAACTAACAAAAAGTCAGGAAAGAAAATGAAAACAAAAAAGCTCCTCTAACAGCAAGCGCACCCGACAGATAAATATACACGCAGGCGAATGTTTTCACGCCAACAATCAACCAGCAGTAACGGATTATAAAGTTCCTTCAACAGACAAA
>NC_087200.1:129672924-129697924 GCF_015104395.2 Macrobrachium nipponense
TCTTTACCCACACAGCTTTAACCACAAAGCTGTTTGTTTAAAAGCACTTCACTGTACGTCCTGTTTTCTGAGGTAGAGCGAATCAGATATTAAGGGACATTTTGTAGCTTAATGCGTATATATGAATCACAGTGATGTGATCAGGCATACATACACACACACACACACACACACACACACACATATATATATATATATATATATATATATATATATATATATATATGATATACAGATATAGATATATATATGTGTGTGTGTGTGTGTGTGTGTGTATAAAGTGTTTCAGTGTATGGAAAGGAAACAACCATATATAAACTCGGCATGGCTTAAATATATGAATGCATGCATGCATAATACAGAGAACTTTAGAAAAACCTAACCGTAACTCCTCACGAACCCCGTTATGATTATTAATTATTCCTTTTTTTTGTCCTACAGATTAGTGACAGATTGTTTGGTGCCTAAATTATCGCCTCATTTGTTAGCACGATAATAACCACGTCTAAGGCAATTAAGCACAACCACGCTGTTTTAACTACCTCAAACCACTTGTCGAGGTAATTATAAGGTAAGCTGAACGGCTCTCGCTGCGTTATTTGCATAAAAGAAACATAACAAGCCATCGAGCTATTGCGAAAGTATAAAGCTGAAAATAGTTTATAGTTCTCTCTCTCTCTCTCTCTCTCTCTCTCTCTCTCTCTCTCTCTGGATCAGATATCCCCTTAAAGATGAAACTCCGATGCTGATTAAGTGTGAAAGGAGGCAGCTGTTTCTTTTCCGAAACGCCTTTCCTTGATTGTTTTGTTGATGGAATATTATCACTCACAGTGGAACTAAGTCCAATGGGACAATAATATTCCAATTCCTCGCCGATAATCTTAAATACGTTAACATATCCTGCCGAAGATGAAAATGTTACTATATGATGTATATAGAAAAAAAAAGTGGGTTAAACGAAGAGCCAGCATTAATAGATAGGAGCACATTTGCATAAGTTTGGTTGGTTTATTGTGGTGTAAAACAAGAATGAGTGGGATGGGGCACAACTGAAAAACATATAAATAAATATGTAAATAGATTTATAAAAGAACGGATAAATAAAACTACCTTGTTAAAAGTGAAATTATCTAAATGAATCAAACCTGAATACTGTGCTACACTTAACATATGTCATCTTAAAAAGACACCAGTGTAACACAATACAGAATTAATAACTGCGTTTAAATAATCAGGTATAAGAAAGTCAATAATAACACAACAAAATTTTAAAGTATAATGTAAAGAAATAGTTAGTTTGGGTAGTCAAATAAATGGAGGAATTTCAAAAGTCTGAGTACATGGCCATGCAATCATTGCATAAATGTAAAAGAAACAATGCATGATATATGTGTACGCCTAGGTTAAACGGACACTCCGCTGTTTACTCAAATGTTTCTATGGGTAAAATCTAATTCTTCTGTGAGAGAAAAATTGCTCTACACGGTTGAAGTAGAGGTATAATTTTTCCACAAACAGAGAGAGAGAGAGAGAGAGAGAGAGAGAGAGAGAGAGAGAGAGAGAGAGAGAGAGAGAGGTGGCGGTTTACTGGAAGGTGAAACTAATGTTAGCAAAAGGAGTTAACGTTAAAGAAAGAAAGACGGTGCTATTATTAAGCCATTGAAATTGTCATAACTTCCGGTTATTTTTTATTCTGTTCCGTCTGAGTAACGCCTCGTATTTCGTAACCCTCTGCCCAACTCTCACTGACACGAGTGCATTAACTCAATCCATCTCTATTCCTTATTTCGTATATTTTCGTATTTTTACAAACAATATTACATAAAAACGTCCTTCACCCGTCTACAAAATTTTGACAAGCACAAAATCCATCACCGATTTCGATATACTGTACATTCCACCGATCTGCTCTCTAAAATGCTGATGCAATCAGGTTCGTAATTGAAGTGGGATGTTCTATTTGCAGGTGAAGCACGAAAGGCGGCCAAGATAACAAGTCTTTTATTTGAGGTGCATCTCTCTTGATGGAGCCCGTTCACTCTCCAGGTGCTGCAGCTGCTGCCTCATTTTCTGTAACGTCATCGTATAAGAATAAAAATTAAAAAAACGTTTTGGATTACTGTCCTACGATAGGATATGTTTTCGCTGCTGCCGTTATTTTAAGGCGTCTAAACGAAAGTGCACGAGGGTGTCATGTCCGTAGCAAATCATTTGGAGATAAATATTGCGCTTAAACACTTAAAACGTATTAAAAAGTGAGACTAGCATCCCTCATATTCGTGGGGATGTAGACAATGCATTTACGGGTAAAACGAAGTATGAAAAAGTGAATATTTAAAACCAATGGATAATTCCTCCTTAAAACCGTACATATTCAGTAGATTCTTTAATATATTCCAATAATAAACGAGCGCGTTGCATGCATACTATCTTGAATTTCCATCTCAAAACATGAAAGGCATTTGCAATGAAAGGTGAAAACAAGGTTTCACAACTGTCAGGGATATTATAACGTTTTTACTGACAAGGTTAATTTCAAAAATAAAAATAAACAAATCAATTAAATACAAAGCTAAGAAAGTTAGGCCATTATTGTTCTCTCTTCGCTCCTGGCCATGGAATCAACATTGATGTTAATTCTTCAAGTTGTAAATTCTTGTGCATACTAGAGAAAAGTCATAATCTGTAACTATAGAGCAGAGAAGCAAGGAAGAAAATCCTTTAATGAAAGATAAGAAAATTTACCTAGCATTAATCCACGCTAAACTCATCAAGCTAAAACCTAGACATTATTTCCATCCATTCTCCAACTAAATTGCTGCCGCAAGACATCAGAAACCAAATAGTAGTATTCATCTCGATTTGCCTGTGTGAAATTCACCAACGGCGGCAGTACCAAAGTTTATTGTCCCTACTTCTGCGTTACTGTTGATAAAAATGTCTATTTCAAACGTTGTCATTTTTACTGTGAATACATGCATAACAAGTGAGAAAGAATATAGGACGGTGCAAGGCATGCGCTGTTTGAAATATGGTTTATTGTCTTATGCGCTTCAAATATGAAAACTCAACAAAAGATATTCATTGCCTTTGACAGAATGCAAAGATTACCTTAGAAATATTATTTTTTTAAACGCACTGATATTGCATTGGATCTATGTTCATTACCAACAAAGGTGAAATACTAAAAAAATAATAAGAGCTGTTTTCTTCTAACATAATGGCTGATACCTCGGAGATTACTTATATTACGTAAATATTAACTAAAAATTTTTCTATGAAAACAGGAAGAAAATATTTGGTATTATTCAAATGGAAGATTTTGAAATACTGCAATACATCCTCTGATTAACGAATGCAATGAAATGATATACGATCCATATATTCCATTTTTCTTGTCTAACCGTATTAATAAAATGATCTAATTGGATTTTATTGGCTGGTTATCTGTTTCAATCTGTTTCGACGGCAAAACAGGAATCCCAACGGACGGCCACACATTCGTGTCGCACCTTCATTAGGCATGAGATAGCAACGACTCATTGAAATAAAATTCAAATGTACAAGACAATAATAGAATATAGTAAGTACCCAGGCATGAATGGCGTGATTGCAATCAAGTAACTGCAGCCATCTGTATCTTTAATGGGCATAAAGATAAAGCCAATGATAGATTTATAATTCACAAGCGTTGATCCTTATAGTATAAAAAGACGGGAGATAGATGGAGGGCTGTAATTCGGGCATGACGGTAGGAGCGGGAATAAATTATCCTTTCAGTATGACTCTTTGATCTTTTTACGAAAGAACAGCAAGTTTCAAGTTTTAGAAATCGCCTTTGATCTTTTGTCTCCCACAAGACAACAATAATCTTCGCCGAGGAAAGAGTGAAGGCGGGAACCAGGCCTTCAGATGGAGGGAGACTTCCTGAATGAGACGAACGATTCCAAGGTCGACCTCCAAAAGAGTGAGGTAAAAACTCGTCAAAAATCATCTGGTAGACAACTGAGAGGAAAACATCGTGAACAAAATTTCAATTAAACTTCTTTTCTTGGGGGGCCCATTCGCAAAAATATTTCAGTGGTATTATGGGAAGAGGAAACTACATTTAAAGCAATGATCACTGGAATCTTTAGTAAATGCCATCTGAATTTAAAATATTAGTAATTGTCGTAGTGGGGTGACAACATAAACAGCATGGATAACTACTAAAAAAAAGCAACAGTAATCATCAAACTCAAACAAAGTAACATATCAGTATAATGAATACAATGAATAACTACGTAATGTACAGAAGAAAATGAAATGAAGTTTTCTGTCAAAAAGCCATAGACACAACTGTGATGAACAACTCAATAACATCAATATCACTGATGCTAAAACATCAAAGTCATGAAGTTTTCCCTTAACACGTTCATCGTCATAATACCATCTTGAAGCAAAGTAAAGGTAATGAATCCTATGGACGTTCAAACTGAGACGTGAGAAAGTACAAATTAAATGATAAAACAAAATAAATAAACACATTAAAACCATGAAAATAAATACTCAAGAGGGCACACTAATTTTATCCTATTTATTAACGTCTTATTTAACAAAATTCCTAGTAGTCAGTCTCTCTCTCTCTCTCTCTCTCTCTCTCTCTCTCTCTCTCTCTCTCTCTTATTCCTTGGTAGGGGGAGGGGGAAAAAGTCACAAACTTAAACATTACATCATATTCCTAAGGATGACTATGTCAACATTTTCACTGAGAGAAAAGAACAGTGTAGGTTTCGACAAAGAGGAGGATGTGTGGATGAAGTATTGATAATTATCAAACAGTTATGTGGCAATCCTAAAAACTACATGATTGTAAAAATCCTTAATAAAGAACTACGCACCGTTGAAGAGATAACAATATTAATGTGTAGAAGGGCTTTCGTAAGACCTTGAAAAAAATTTCCTGGATAAGGCTAAAAAAAAAAAAAAAAAAAAAAAAAAAAAAAACACTAGGAAAACATACTTCTCAGAGAGACTAGTTGGGTCCAAACCATATTCTTTGATGAACAGGGAAATGAGTGGACTCAGTTTCAGAGGATTAGCGTCAGCAAATAATAATGAGCAGCAAGGACTTGAAAGCGGAGTAAGATATAATTATATATATATAGTATATATATATATATATATATATATATATATATATATATATATATATATATATATATATATATTAGTACAAAAAACATACAGTTGTAAACATAATACTGCTAGGATGTACAACGTGCAGCATAAGTTTCCGCGCATAGTAAACACTTATATCATTAAATATTCCAAAATCTCTCTTTTACTGTAGTCCTATCACTGACATTTTCGGGAAAGAGAAGTGTTTTTGAAATTGTTACATAAATTACCAATATCAACAGTACTTATCTACTCGAGTTGCGTTGACTTATCTGACCGTGTCAGTGACATTATCTCTGATTCCGATATGAATTTCATTTTACACGCATCAGTGTCAAAGGAGACGCGATAAGTAAGGGTTGGGTAAAGTGTTGAATACCTAGCTGCGATATTTACCTGCCATTGGGTAAGTGCCTTGTGTACTGGGGAAGCAGCTGTGAATAATAAACTCTCGATTGATCTTATCAATATTATTGGGAGGAGAACTGTTGTGGTAAACCACTTCGTTTGACAGGGCGTAAAGTAAACAATCATTAAGGATATATCAGTTTTTCTGTTTCCATTTTTGTTTCTATGAATATAGATAAAAATAAATTATATAAATTTACTGCTTTCTCTTCACAAAACCTCTCACGCTAGAGAACTCATTAATTTTGCCAAAAGCGGTAATTTTCATTCTCTCTCTCTCTCTCTCTCTCTCTCTCTCTCTCTCTCTCTCTCTCTCTCTCTCTCTCTTGAAGCAACAACTATTCACATCCCACTACAATAACTTTATTATATGAAATTATTTCCAAGTCATTGCTTCTGCGAAAAATATTTAAAATATTGAAGAGTTAATCTTCACCTTCTGTGAAAGAGAATAATCTCTGGAAATCTTTTTAGCGCTGTTATCACCTCTTCCAAAGTCCATGGCTGTTCCAGACAGCTGGTTGTCAAATCTGTCGGAGTAACCTGTAACAACGGCGAGGCCCATCATGCTTCTACATTATGGGTTCCTGACATGATATGGCACTACATCCTTTCAAACTATGGGTTTCTAACAGGCAATAGAACCACATGTTTTCAAACTATGGGTTTCTGATAGGCTACGGCACTACCTACTTCCAAATCATGGGTTTATAATAAGCTATCACCCTTCATGCTATGGGGTCCTCATATGCTTCCCAACTATGGAGTGCTTATGAACTATGGCCCTACGTGCTTCCTCACTGGGTTCTTGACAAGATATGGCGCTACATGCTTCCAAAATATGGGTATCTAATAGGATATGACCCTTCATACTTCCAAACTATGGGGGTCTTCATAGGCTATGGCTCTATATAATTCCAAATTATGCAGTCCTAATAGGCTACAGCCTTACACGCTTCGACACAATGCAGTCTAATAGGCTACAGCCCTACATGCTTCCAAACGACAGGATCCTGTTAGGCTATGGCCTTGCATGATTCCGAACTATGGGTTTCTGAAAGGCTATGGCCTGTGAAGCAAAGCCCACACAGGCTTCCACCCTATGAGTCCTTACAAGGAAAAGGAACAAGTTGCAGGTTCTTGGAAAGTGCTTGCATGGGGTGCTACAGCACTAGGGTTTCTTCGGTTGCTCTTATTTCATTTCCATAATCTTGACGCAATTATCTATCGTTATCACAGTAAAAATCATAGTGACGCCATCGGTTGGAATGATATATACTAAAGAAATTCGAAATAAAAAAATAATTAAAAACTTTGATTACAAACAAGTCACAACTTCATACTACAGAGGTATATTGAAAAGTGAATCTGAATCCACTTTTCGCTTATCGACATTGGTTACAAAGACCAGCTCGTTAACCTAAGTAATTCGGAATTATTCCGAATTACTTAGTCTGTTACCAGACTTAGTTCGCCTCCCGCTCTTGGCTAAACGCTTACCAAATATGAAAATACGAGAAGTTATCTCGTAAGATATATATATATATATATATATATATATATATATATATATATATATATATATATATATATATATATATATATATATATTGTTACGAAGTGCCAAGTATCTGGTTACCATTTATCAATTATTACCTCACCAAAAGCCAGACACCTGAACCCTCATAACACGCATTAAACGACTGAATACTCTAAAGGCAACAGTGATCCCTTAACACTTACCAGTATTGCAGAAAATCAGACTAAGTTCATCAAAACAGGTGTGAGGTAATCTTGTAAGTAATCAAATTAACCGAAGGCCATCGCTCCATCAACAACTTTAAAAGTCTAAGTATTTCCCTGATTTCTGAAGTCTAAGTACTTCCCTGGTTCTAAGTCACTTCAAGTAAATTGAAGGAAAGCAAATCAATTACCACTCTATGATTCTACCTATCATCAATATAATCAAATGCAAATATACTGGTATAAAAATAAAAACACTTATAAAAATTTTAAATACAAAAATTTATTACCAAATTCAAAATTTATAAGTGAAATTCCCAATATCAGGGGAAATTACTGTTACTTGAAAACAAAGTAAAGTTTAATTAATTCTTGAATCAAATGAAGTAAAATTAAATCAAAATTAATTTATCACAAAATTCAAGAAAATTAATTCAATCAAAATTAAAAATTGTTAGGCAATAATTGAAATTAGAAATTAATTAACAAGTGCTAAACAACAATAAAACTTGAAAAGAATTCAAAGTAAATGCAAATTAATTCACAAATGTTAAATTTAATTAAATGTGCAATGATTAAGCAATGAAAATAATTAAGTCAATTAAATTGAGAATGCAAACGAAAATATAAAATAAAAAGACACACTTCAATAAGAAAATGAAATAGTGCACAAACAATGGAACAAACACAAACACAAAAAATCAGTAATGTGTAAAAGTGTAAATGTTTTCACTCAAAACATTGTAACCAACAGTTTTTTACCAAACCTTCATAACCACCTGTTATTAGTTATTAGTTAACCAAACCATCATAACTATTAAATATTAGTTATTAGTTAATCACTGTTCCTAACAATTATTACTTATTAGTTATTAGTTGCAACTAATAAAAATATAACACACTTTACCTTAGTATACCAATTTCTTTCTTTGCTTTGCTGCAGGCTTGATTCACACTTTCACAAAAACCAGGCACCGTTACGAAACAAAGTTTGTTCAGATTCCACAAAAGAAACTAAATAACACTAAATAAACTCCAAGAAATATCAAATATGAAATTGTAAGTTATGAGTGATCAATTTACGTTACGTTAATATAATCTCAATGATGTCGAGTGAGAGAGAGAGAGAGAGTGAGAGCGAGATGTTAATGCCTCAGGGTTCTAAGATGTAATGAAATCTTCTTCCCTTGCTAAAACTGGACAGGGCAGATGACAAAAATGTTCTTGGCACAAATGCTTTCAGAAAGTTCGAAATCTGACGCAATCTTCATAAAGAAATGTGCAATCTCCACGTGGGACTCGGCAAAGACATACGCATATGAGTCCAGTCTGTTAAAAAAGACACGTACTCTACTCGATCGACACGAAGGAGAAGTCTTATCACATACGATGACAGATTCTCCAAAACACAAATGAAGATTTGAGCACGCTATCAAACGTGTTGACAGATTTAGGAAAGCAAACGGATCTTGCAGACCCTCTAATCTTAAAGTGTTGACATAAAAGGGGAAACAATCATAGCTTCAAAAAGACAAAGAAAATCTCTCTCTTTTTACTTTATATATATATATTCTTTTACAATAAGTAATGCGAAATCTGAACACACATTTTAAAACACCCTATTCTAAGCTATCTAGGAATCTGAAAAAATGTTACACAATCTACATGACATTTCAAAGAGGGGAAACATGCATTTTGAAAATAGCAATATATAATATACCTCCCCCCAGAAGATTTTTTATCACGGTGTTGAATCCAACGATTCGCAACGAGATAAATAATCAGCAACTACATTGTTTTTGCCACCTAATGTGCTGCACTCTTAAGTTATACTGTTGCAGGCACAAAGACCACCTGGTCAGTCTTTGATTATGGTTTTTCATTCTCTGGATAAATGATAGTGGATTGTGATCAGACAACACTAAAACTTCTTCATTCCTAGGTCTATTCACATACACTTCAAATTTTTTCAATGCTGTGATTAAGGCTAAAGTTTCCTTCTCGATTGTCGAGTATACTTTCTGATGTTTTTTCAATTTTGTAGACATGAAGCACACAGGATGGTAGATATTATTTTCATCTTCTTGAAGTAGAACAGCTCCAACGCCACAGTCTGACGCATCAACTTGTATCACAAATTTCTTATCGAAGTCTGGAGCTTGAAGTACTGGTCTTGAAGTTAAAATGGCTTTTACCTTCTCATAGGATTCTTGACACTCTGGAGTCCAAATAAACTTAGCTTTGGGACTAGTCAAGTCTGTCAAGGGAGCTACTACGGCTGAGAAATTTGGGCAGAAACGACGATAAAATCCAGCCATCCCCAAAAATTTCTGTAGCTGTTTCCTGGTAGTAGGTGGGGTAGCCTTACAGATACCTTCTACATTAGCATTTACTGGAGCAAGAAGGCCTTTCCCAACTTCAAACCCAAGATACTGTACAGTTGCCTTGCCAAACTCACTCTTCTCTAAGTTGACTGTTAATCCTGCTTCTTGTAGTTTCTTGAAAACTTTCCTCAGAATCTTTAGATGTTCTTCCCACATTGTAGAGTAAATCACGATGTCATCTAGGTATACACCTACTCCTTCTATTGATCCTAGCAGTTGATCCATCACTCGTTGAAATGCTGCGGGTGCATTGATCAGACCAAACGGCAGAACAGTATACTGATATAGTCCAAATGGAGTAATAAAAGCTGACAGCAACTTGGCATTCTCATCTAAGGGAATTTGATAATATCCTTTCAACAAGTCTATCTTGGAAACAAATTTGGCTTGCCCAATATTATCAAGTAACTGATCTATAAGAGGCAAAGGATAATTATCAGCCACACTGATAGAATTCAGCTTCCTATAATCAGTACACATCCTAAATAAACCATCTGGTTTCTTCACTAACACACATAAAGAACTGAAGTGACTTGAACTGGGTTCTGCTAATCCATGTTGCAGCAAATACTCAACTTCTTTCTTCAAAACATCTCGATGATACGGTGATAAGCGATAGGCTCTTTGCTTGAAAGGTTTTCCATCTTCTTGAATCTTGATTTCATGTTTGGTCAGATCAGTGGTCTAGGCACATCTGAAAAAATTTCTGGAAAACTTCTAATTACTTCACTTAAGTCTTCACCTTGTTCAACACTCAGATGTTTCAGTTTATCCTTCAAATTTTCCAAAATTGAAGAATTATTCATCTTGCTTGCAGCTCCCAATTCATAGCCATCATCGTCTTCTGTAGATAAAGTTGTTTGGGTTATTGACACAGTTTCAGTTTTAGTTTCTGAGAAATAAGGTTTCAAGAGGTTCACATGTATCTTCCTTTGTTTTCTTCTTCTTTCTGGTGTTTCAATCACATAAGTTCTATCACTTAACTTCTGAATTATCTTGTAAGGACCTTGAAATTTATTAGTGAGGGGAAATCTCTTGACAGGTAAGAACACTAACACTCGTTGACCAACACTAAAACTTCTTAGCTTAGCCTTAGCATCAAATCTTTTCATTTTCTCTTGACTCATTTTCAAGTTTTCTAAAGAGAATTTTCTAATCTCTTTCAACCTTTTCCTTAAGTTCTTCACATACTCTCCTTGGCTTTCCTCTGGATTTTCTTCCCAATTTTCTGCAAGAATCTTCAACGGTCCTCTCACTTCTCTTCCAAAAATCATCTCATTAGGTGAACATCCCATACTTTCTTGATAAGCACTCCTAACTTTAAACAACATTAATGGTACACCAACATCCCATTCTCTTCCTGACTCAGAACAATACTTTGTCAGCATACTTTTCAATGTCTGGTGGAACCTTTCTAAGGCACCTTGAGTCTCTGGATGATAGGCAGTGGATAACTGTTGTTTCACTCCTAACAAATTCATCACATCCTGGAATAACTTTGAAGTAAAGTTTGTTCCTCTGTCACTTTGTACTATCTCTGGTATTCCAAACTTTGAGAAAAACTCCACAAGTTTTTCAACAACTATCTTGGCAGATATGTTTCTAACAGGGATTGCTTCTGGATATCTTGTCACAGGACATATTAATGTTAACAAATACTCATTTCCTTTCTTTGTCTTCGGCAGTGGTCCAACCATATCTATAATCACTTTGCTAAAGGGTTCTCCTCTAACTTCTATAGGTTGTAGGGGGGCTTTCTTGATGGTTTCATTAGGTTTTCCAGCTATCTGGCAGGTATGACACTCACGACAGAACCTGCTAACATCTTTGTGAAGTCCAGGCCAGAAAAAATATTTCATGATCTTCTCCACAGTCTTCCTGATTCCCATATGTCCAGACTCATGAGCTACTGCAACCACTTGCTTTCTCAACGGATATTGAATAAAAATTTGATGATATTCGCCCCATACAGCATCTCCTGGCATATATGTAGGTCTATACTTCCTCATCAGCAAACCTTCCTTCAGATAATAACAGGTAGGAGTTTGTTGCATCTCTTCTCGATCAACAACTCTGAAGAACAAATCAGTTAACGATGCATCCTTCTTCTGCAAGTCCATCAGCTTCTCTCTTGTCACTTGACCAACTTCAAGGGTTGAATTCTCAATATCTGCAAACTCAGCTACTGTAGTTTCACTACAGTAGCATTTTTTTTTTACTTGTACATTTGACATGTTCATTTTATATGCTTAATATTTGTGCTGTCAATGCTTTAATTGTCCTCATATTATGTATTATGCATTGTGTTTTTGTATTTTCTTTATTTTGTTTAATTAGTTTGAATTATTTTGATTGTGTAAATTTTGAATCTTACACTTGTGAATTAATTTGTATTTAATTAAATTTAATTTCAAATTTGATTATTGCTTCGTAATTTAATTTAATTAATATTCTTGATAAACTTTGATCTAATTTTGCTTAATAATTAATTCAAGAATTAATTAAACTTTTGCTTTCAAGTAATAAAAATTTCCCTGAAATTGTGAATTTCACTTATAAATTTTGAATTTAGAAATAAATTTTTATATTTAAAATTTATATGAGCATTTTATTATTTTTTTGTTCCCCACTAGTATCATATTTTATTTTCGTTTAGGTATAAATATAGAGTGATAATTGTGCCGTTTCCCACAAATAAATCAGAATCAGGGAAATACTTAGATTTAAAATTGTAGAAGGAGTGATGCCCTTTAATTAAGATTACTTCACATCTATTTTAATGAACTTAGACTGATTGTTTTCTTGACTGTTCAGTTCTATAAGGGATCACTATTACCTCTAGAGTATTCAGTCATTTAGTATTTGTGATGAAGGGTCAGGTGTCTGGCTGTAGTGAGGTAAGTAATAACCAGGTACTTGAACAAACTGTGCCCTAAGTACAAAGGGTGTCCCAGACCCAGGAATAAAAGGGTCTCTTGTGCTAACAAGTACAAATGGTAAGTGAAATAACCAGATACTTGGCAATTTGGGTTAACAAATATTAATGGTGTCCAGACACAGATCTTTGGCTACTTCGTGCACCAAGTATTAATGGTGTCCAGACCCAGATACTCTAGGCCACTTCGTCACAAGTATTAATGGTGCCCAGAGACCCGGGATATTTGGCACTTTATGTCCCAAGTATTAATGATCCCCAGAGACCAGGGAGGAAAACAAATCACATTATAACTCTAGCTTATACTGGTGGTGTTAGGAATATATTTTGTTAGAAGAGTGACCATATATTTGTGTTTGCATCTTATTGTAAGAATTGTATTTGAGAAAAATGGCTCCATTCCTTACTCAGGAAGTTTTAGCAGCCCCTTCCATCCAATTGTTGTCTGAAACTACTCTGACTAAGGCACAGTGGAGTGCTCTAGCAGCAGCATGTGGTGGTCATGTGTCTAGTAGCATGATAAAAGCAGAAATCAAATGCATTGCCATGCAAGCATTGATAGACTCTGGTAGAATAACCGATGATGATGAGTTAGAACTGGCTCAAGAGTTGTTGAATGTAGCACAGGCTGATCTTATAAATAAGCAGGTAGAAAAGAAAGAGAAAAGTGGCGCAGAATTGGAACTCAGATGCATAGAAGCAGAAGAAACTTTGATTAAGCTGAAAATGCAGGCTGGAAGAGAGAGAATGCAAGCTGAAAAAGACAGAGTAGACAGGGAAAAACAAGAAAGAAGAGAAGGAGAAGAAGAAAAAGCAGCAGAAAATGAAAGGCAAAGGATAAAAGAGGAAAGAGAAATTGCAAGACATGAAAGGGAGATGGAATTGATAAGAGCTAGATCCACATTACCTGTAACACTGTCTAACCCTAACCATGGTAGTCAAGACCCTGCATTTGATGGAGTAAGAGTGCAGAAGTTAATCCCTAAGTTTACTGAAGAGGCTCCAGATGAGTTCTTTAATCACTTTGAGCTATGGGATGGCCAGAAGATAAATGGTCAGTTTTGCTACAAAGTGTCTTGATTGGTAAAGGGAGAAGTGCTTATTTAGCCTTAACAGCTGATCAGTGTAAAGATTACAAGGTGCTCAAACATAATGTGCTACAAGTATACCAGTTGACCCCAGAGTACTACAATGAAAGATTCAGAAATTTAAGAAAGGATGAAAAAATAACTTTTTTGGATTACGTTTATAAAAGGTGTTTTAAAAGATGGTTGGAGGCAGCTAAAGTTACAACTTTTGAAGAGTTATAAGAGTTAGTTGTTTTAGAGCAATATTTTAAAGGTATTCCTGAGCATATAAGAGCCTATTTGAGAGAGAGAGAGGTTAAAAAACTTGACAAAGCTGCTACACTGAGTGAAGACTACAATATAATTAGTTGCAGGCGCAATTATAATGTCAAGTACCAGAATTAGCCACGCCCAGGTTTTAAGTTTCATCCAGGTTTCAGGAGATATTTTATAAATGGGAAACCTACAAGAAATAATACTCCTCAGCAAGCTAATGTGAAATCCTCATCTAATTTTGCAAGATAGCTGCAAAAGCCTAATGTTGTCTGCTTTAAGTGTGGAAGAGCAGGACACTTCAGTCAGGAGTGTTATTGGAATTATCAGCAGTCCAAGCCTGTTGGTCAAATAGTAAGAGGTGACCAAGTGAAACAGACTTAAGAACAATGTGGGGAAGAATCCGACTACAGGGAGGACTGAAACTAAACAAGCTGAGCGCTTAGCAACCAATGGAAATGTAACTTCAAGCAGTGAGTGGCTGAGCAGTTTGGAGGTCTTTAAGCCATATATCTATGAAGGTACACTGGCAACTCAAGAAGAAAGTATGCAGGTACCAGTCAAGATTTTACATGATACAGGGAGCAACCATAGTGTGGTGTTACGTGGTGCTCACCCAATGTTGGAGAAGAATCTCATTGGAGATTCGGTTATTTTGAAGGGTATAGGAGGAGAGGAAGTAACTCCTATATGCCGCTTACACCTGTCTTGTGAATTGGTGACAGGGACTGTTGAGTTTGCTGTGAAGGACTCACTGCCTGTGGAAGGTGTACATGTTGTGTTGGGAAATGAAGTTGGTGGTGTTCCATTTGTTACTTGTCCTGTAGTGACAGACAAACCGTTGAGGATTAGTCCTATGGTAGAGTTGGAGAAGAATAACCCCCATCTGTTTCCTAGTTGTGTAACTACTAGAATTACGACTGTTGGTGAAGAAACTGTGGATTTACACGACCAAGATGGATCAAGAGAAGGATCTTTGAACTTAGAACAATTGTTCAAGGGGAGTGATGCCTCCCGGGGAGCTGACCGAGAAAGGATTTCCCAAGAAAATGAAGAATCTGATGTTCCTCAAGAGACTCCGAGTAGTCAGAGTGTTCCTGAAGATAGTAGTGAAACTACATTAGCTGAGGTAGCAGATATTGATAGTTCAACCATTGAAGTTGGACAGGTAACAAGAGAGAAGCTAATGGACTTGCAGAAGAGGATGCATCGTTAGCTGATTTGTTGTTCTTCAGAGTTGTTGATCAAGGGAAGAGATGCAAACAAACACTCCTACCTGTTATTATCTGAAGGAAGGTTTGTGATGAGGAAGTATAGACCTCAGATATACCGGCGGGAAATGCTGAATGGGGTGAATATCATCAGATTTTGATTCCATGTCCATTGAGAAAGCAAGTGGTGGCAGTAGCTCATGAATCTGGACATATGGGAATCAGGAAGACTGTGGAGAAGATCATGAGATATTTTTTCTGGCCTGGACTTCATAAAGATGTTAGCAGGTTCTGTCGAGAGTGTCATACCTGCCAGATAGCTGGAAAACCTAATGAAACCATTCAGAAAGCCCCCCTACAACCTATAGAAGTTAGAGAGAACCCTTTAACAAGGTGATTATAGATAAGGTTGGACCGCTTCCGAAGACAAAGAAAGGAAATGAATATCTGTTGACATTAATGTGTCCTGTTACCAGATATCCTGAGGCGATCCCTGTTAGAAACATATCTGCCAAGATAGTTGCTGAGAAACTAGTTGAGTTTTTCTCAAAGTTTGGTATACCAGAAATTGTACAAAGAGATAGAGGAACAAAATTTACTTCTAAGTTATTCCAGGATGCGATGAACTTATTAAGGGTGAAACAACAGATATCAACTACCTATCATCCAGAAACTCAATGAGCCCTGAAAAAGGTTCCACCAGACATTGAAAAGTATGCTGACAAAGTATTGTTCTGAGTCAGGAAGAGAATGGGATGTTGGTTTACCTTTAATGTTATTTGAAGTTAGGAATGCTTATCAAGAAAGCATGGGATGTTCACCTTATCATCGAGATGTTCTGAAGAAAGAAGTTCAGTATTTGCTGCAACATGGATTGGCAGAACCCAGTTCAAGTCATTCCAGTTCCCCATGTGTGTTAGTGAAGAAACCTCATGGCTCCTTTAGGATGTGTACTGATTATAGGAAACTGAATTCCATTAGTATTGCTGACAATTATCCCTTGCCTCTTATAGATCAGTTACTTGATAATATTGAGCAAGCCAATTTTGTTTCCAAGATAAAACTTATTGAAAGGATATTATTAGATACCCTTAGATGAAAATGCGAAGTTGCTGTCAGCATTTATTACTCCTTTTGGATTGTATCAGTATACTGTACTACCATTTGGTCTGATGAATGCACCAGCCACATTTCAACGAGTGATGGATCAACTGCTAGGATCTATAGAAGGAGTAGGTGTATACCTTGATGACATCGTCATTTACTCTACAACATGGGAAGAACATCTGCAGATCCTGAAGAAAGTTTTCAAGGAACTACAAGAGGCTGGACTAACAGTCAACCTAGAGAAGAGTGAGTTTGGGAAGGCGACTGTTCAGTACCTTGGGTTTGAAGTTGGCAAAGGCCTTCTTGCTCCGGTGAATGCTAAAGTAGAAGGTATCCGTAAGGCTACCCTGCCCCCCCTACTACTAGGAAGCAGCTACAAAGATTTTTGGGCATGGCTGGATTCTATTGTCGTTTCTGTTCAAATTTCTCAGCCGCAGAAGCTTCCTTGACAGACTTAACTAGTCCCAAAGCCAAGTTTGTTTGGACTCCAGAATGTCAAGAATCCTTTGAGAAGGTAAAAGCCATTTTAACTTCAAGACCAGTGCTTCAAGCTCCAGACTTCGACAAGAAATTTGTGATACAAAGTTGATGCCTCTGATTGTGGAATTGGAGCAGTTCTACTTCAAGAAGATGAAAATAACCTTCTACACCCTGTGTTTCCTGTCTTCGAAACTGAAAAAGCATCAGAAAAATTATGCAACTATTGAAAAGGAAACTCTAACCTTAATCACAGCATTGAAAAAGTTTGAAGTGTATGTGAACAGACCTAGGAATGAAGAAGTTTTAGTGTTGTCTGATCACAATCCCCTGTCATTTATACAGAGGATGAAAAACCATAATCAAAGACTGACCAGGTGGTCTTTGTGCTTGCAACAGTATAATTTGAAGGTTGAGCACATATCTGGTAAGAACAATGCAGTTGCCGATTATTTATTCCGTTGTGAATCGTTGGATTCAACCCCGGAATAACTAATCTTCTTGGGGGAGGAATCTTATAATGTAAGTTTTGTAAGGCAATTATAACTTTGGTAATATGATTAATTCACCTCAGAAACTGTGTATAATGTTGTGAAATGTACGTTTTTGTGTTCAGATTCCCAAATTTAAAGATAACATGTGTTAAGTAGTATAACTTTTCACTTTTGAAACGTACATAAGACAGAGAGAAAAAGTAGAGAAGGGTGTTATTCACACTTTGAGAATGTCTTAGCCAGCTGATTTCTTTATTGGCGCAAACACGTGCGTAGGGACCTCCCAGGCAGCATCAAGTCCTTCGAGGACCTTCCCTACAATGATGTTATCCATGTTTAACATAGAGAGATGACGTAACATGTTTTCGCCTTGAACTCGATGTTAATTGCCTCATATGCATATACGCTTATGGGGATAGAGATCTTTTCATTCGATTCCGATACCTGGTTGGGTGCGTTAGGGAGAAATCTCTCTCTCTCTCTCTCTCTCTCTCTCTCTCTCAAAGCTTTCTCTCTTGCACTCGCTCGTTTGCGAGGCCGTTTCATTAACGTAAATGTAACTCACATTAATTTTATATTTGAGCTGGTCACTCAATAACTGTTTTAATGTATGTATTGTTTGCGGAATCTGGACATAGTGTTATTTATATTAGTTTTGTGAAGGAACCCACAAAAGTGTAGACGTATGTAACAGGCCTATTTTTGAGTGAGAAGTTGCAGCTGCGTATAAAGGTATTTTACAAATGTTTTGAAGTGCACTTCAAGGATTTATTTTACAGTCTTTGAAATAGTTATTATTTTTATGCATTTTCCTTTTGCTTTGTACATTTGACATGTTCATTTTATATGCTTAATATATGTGCTGCCAATGCATTAATTGTTCTCATATTATGAATTATGTGTTATTACATTTTCTTTATTTTGTTTAATTAGTTTGAATTATTTTGATTGTGTAAATTTTGAATCTTACACTTGTGAATTAATTTGTATTTAATTAAATTTCATTTCAAATTTGATTATTGCTTTGTAATTTAATTTAACTAATTTCCTTGAGAAACTTTGATTTAACCCTTAAATGCCGAATGGACGTATTAAACGTCGAGTCAAAATGTCTCCCGTTTGCCGAATGGATGTACCATGCGTCGACTCAAAAATTTTTTTTTTTAAATTCGCGGAAAAATACTTATAGGCCTACCAGCCGAAAAATTTTGAATCATGCGCCTTGGGGGATGATGGGAGTTCACGGATCAAGGTGTTGTTTTGTTTACAATCGTTACGCAGGCGCGCAAGCGCGAATTTCTTACTTGACGCACTAAAAAGTATCTGTGACACATCTCGGAAATTATTTCGTCACTTTGACATAATTTTTGTACCATTTTAAATTAGCCGTTACATGGAGTATTATATATGAAAATGTGCGCATTTTTATGTAGAATACAACAAAAAAATACTCATTATTGTAGCTTTTATCAGTTTTGACATATTTTTATATAAATAACGATAAGTGCCAAAATTTCAACCTTCGGTCAACTTTGACTCTACCGAAATGGTCAAAAAACGCAATTGTAAGCTAAAACTCTTATATTTTAGTAATATTCAATCATTTACCTTAATTTTGCAACTAATTGAAAGTCTCTAGCACAATATTTCGATTTATGGTGAATTTATGACAAAACTTTTTCCTTACGTCCTCGCAGTAACTCTTCCGAAAAAATTCATACATGCGATTGTGGTAATGTTTGCACCATTTTAAAATTAGCCGTTACAGTAGTTTTATTATGGAAATGTGCGCAATTTCATGCACAATACAACTAAAAACAACCCATGGTTGTAGCTTTATCAATTTTGAAATATTTTCATATAAATAACGATAAGTGCCAAAATTTCAACCTTCGGTCAACTTTGACTCTACGAAATGGTCAAAAAACGCAATTGTAAGCTAAAACTCTTATATTTTAGTAATATTCAATAATTTACCTTAATTTGCAACTAATTGAAAGTCTCTAGCACAATATTCGATTATGGTGAATTATGACAAAACTTTTTCCTTACGTCCACGCGGTAACTCTTCCGAAAAAATTCATACATGCGATTGTAGTAATGTTTGCACCATTTTAAAATAGCCGTTACATAAAGTTTTTATATATGGAAATGTGCGCAATTTCATGCACAATACAACTAAAAACAGCCCCATGGTTGTAGCTTTTATCAATTGAAATATTTTCATATAAAAAAATGATAAGTGACAAATTTTCAACCTTCGGTCAACATTGACTCTACCGAAATGGTCGAAAAACGCAATTGTAAGCTAAAACGCTTATATTCTAGTAATATTCAAGCATTTACCTTCATTTTGCAAGAAATTGGAAGTCTCTAGCACAATATTTCGATTTATGGTGAATTTATGAAAAAAATAACATTTTCTTTACGTCCGCGCGGTAACTCTTCCGAAAAAATCATATGTGCGATTGTGGTAATGTTTGCACCATTTTAAATTAGCCGTTACATAAAGTTTTATATATGAAAATGTGCGCAATTTCATGTAGAATACAACAATAAATAATTGAAGGTTGTAGCTTTTCTCATTTTTGCATATAAATCACGATAGATAGAAAAAAACCACGTTCGGTCAACTTTGACTCTACCGAAATGGTCGAAAAACGCAATTGTAAGCTAAAACTCTTACAGTCTAGTAATATTCAGTCATTTATCTTCATCTTGAAACAAATTGGAAGTCTCTAGCACAATATTTCGATTTATGGTGAATTTAAAAAAAAAAAACTTTCCTTCCCTCCGCGCGCGGATTCTCCGCCACAAATCTCCGAAATGCGTACGTCCCATTCTCGGAATATTTGCTCCGTTTCATATTAGGCATTTCATAGAGTTTTATATATGAAAATGTGCGCAATTTCATTTAGAATAAAACGAAAAATATTTGAAGGTTGTAGCTTTTCTTATTTCCGAAATAATTGCATATAAAAAATATATATATATAAAAAAATCGACATTCGGTCAACTTTAACTCGTCAGATATGGTCGAAAACTGCATTTGTAAGCTAACACTCTTACAGTATAGTAATATTCAATCATTTGTCTTCATTTTGAAAGAAATTGGAAGTCTCTAGGACAATATTTAGATTCATGGGGAATTTTTGAAAAAAATATTTGTTTACGTCCGCGCGTTACGAATTCATGCATTATTTTGTGATAATATTTTATCTGTGTTGCTTTTATCGTTTTACAATGTGTTATATACCAAAATGATCGCAATTTAGTGTACATTACAACGAAAAAAAGTAACTTGTTACCTTTAACCGTTTTGCGCACAGCGCGATTTGAATACAATTATATATGAAATTTCGTTTTTGCGCTATCATATATCGCATTATTTATATGTGATAATGATATTTTTTTTCATTTTTGATGGTTGCATACTAAACTTCAGCCAATGACAAAAAAAGGAGCCAAAATTAAACTCTTAATCTTGAAAACTAAGCGCGCTGTGATTTTTTGAAAAAAATATTTTTTCCTCTTCCGTGCTCACTCTGAAACACCTCCGGCACACGGGAGACATTTTTTTTTTTACTGCTTCAGCGTTTAAGGGTTAATTTTGCTTAATAATTAATTTAAGAATTAATTAAACTTTTGCTTTCAAGTAATAAAAATTTCCCTGAAATTGTGAATTTCACTTGTAAATTTTGAATTTAGAAATAAATTTTTATATTCAAAATTTATATGAGTATTTTATTTTTTTTTGGTTCCCACCAGTATTATATTTTATTTTCGTTTAGGTATAAATATAGAGTGATAATTGTGCCGTTTCCCACAAATAAATCAGAATCAGGGAAATACTTAGATTTAAAATTGTAGAAGGAGTGATGCCCTTTAATTAAGATTACTTCACATCTATTTTAATGAACTTAGACTGATTGTTTTCTTGACTGTTCAGTTCTATAAGGGATCACTATTACCTCTAGAGTATTCAGTCGTTTAGTATTTGTGATGAAGGGTCAGGTGTCTGGCTGTAGTGAGGTAAGTAATAACCAGGTACTTGAACAAACTGTGCCCTAAGTACAAAGGGTGTCCCAGACCCAGGAATAAAAGGGTCTCTTGTGCTAACAAGTACAAATGATAAGTGAAATAACCAGATACTTGGCAATTTGGGTTAACAAATATAAATGGTGTCCAGACACAGATCTTTGGCTTCTTCGTGCACAAAGTATTAATGGTGTTCAGACCCAGATACCCTAGGCCACTTCGTAACAATATATATATATATATATATATATATATATATATATATATATATATATATATATATATATACATAAAATTCAACGTGCCCAAAATGTGAAATACGCTTCGGTTTCTCATAACTGCTTCATCATCGAGCAAAGATTCGCTTGTATGCATCATACCTAACAGACAGCTGGCATCATTATCTCCCGTTTCCACATCCTATCATTAGTCAATTTCTGATACCTTGCTGTTACTCATTTGAAACGAAGGTGCCGTTATGTACAATTTGGTACGGGACCAGAGCCTATAATTTGCGTGCTGTAATGATAACGTTACTGAACGGAGTTATTTGTTAGCGGTAATTCAGGCAGAAATGTTGGTTTTATTAATAAAAACAAAGAGGAGCAAAACATATACTGACGGTATCTATCATACACAGCATAACCTGCTATTGTGTGATGAGGAAAACTGTCAACTATCATTCCACACATCTGACAATGCTTCCGTACTTACTTGCGGCGAGATATGATGATATTTTCCATTCTATCTTATCGACCGTGTAAATATGTGCCTTGAATATTATTTTATCATTTCTTAAAGTTTAATAATACAGATGTGCGAAAATATTTAATATATATATATATATATATATATATATATATATATATATATATATGTGTGTATGTGTGTGTGTGTGTGGGTGTGTGTGTGTGTGTGTGTTTGTGTGTATGCTAGTGTGTGTACGTATGTACGTGTTTACTTATATCGCTATGCATAGAAAATATATATATATATATATATAATATATATATATATTATATATATATATCTTATATATATATTAAGATAGATAGATAGACTAGATGTTAGATAGAGAGATAGATAAGATAGATAGATAGATGTAGATATATGAAGTATATATATATATACAAATGCAATTATGCCTTAAGAATCGTTAGTTCCACAGAAAGAAAACTACTTTTCTGTCTTCATATAGCTGCCACCGCACAAGCCTGCAAGGAAGGTTCGTTAGCCTTTTGTCGGTAAGTTCCAATCCCCAATTATAACCAGTATCATTGGTACATACCTGTCCTATATTCAAGTGGCTACTTTCGTCCTCACACCTGTCAATTCATCTGAACAGTTTTTTATTTTTTTTTTTATTTTTTTTTTTTTTATTTTTTTTTTTTTGGTAGGTTTCTCTCTCTCCTTTTTCACAGACTGTCAAATTCACAAACTTTTCAACAGCCCATCGTTCCTCAATACTCCTTGACTTTCTGACTCTTCCTCTGATTTTGCCTCTTATTTTTTACTGAAATGTTACTGGCCTGCAATTTTCCTTTCTCAATCACTTATCGCTATCCTATCTACCAAGTACTTCACCTATTCAGCTTTCCTACATTCTACGGCTATCGACGCACTTCAAAGGCCCTATCCTTATCTTGAACGTAAGCGCATTTTCCATTCACTTACTACGATATTCTTGCTGGATTCATAACTTCGTCTTGAACCATTCCCCTCAAAATGAAAGTACCTTCGGTAGTAAATACCTTTCCAGGATGTAATGATCAAATACGTTCTGCTCTCTTATTCTATCATTATGTATATTATAATAATCATCCATCTACTCAGCACTATCCCATAAGTTCAAATTTTTCATCGAGATTGTCCCTTTTCAAATTATGTTATTTGATATCTACCGATTTCTACAGGGACTTCTAGTCATCGGGCTGAACAGTCTGTTTCATAAATTCGTAACAAATCGTCATAAATAACTATCCTTTAATTCCATTTGACAGGTAGTATAATCTTGCAAATACCAAGAGAATATTTATTTTTCGTATCTTTGCAACGAGAATTAACCCTGAACTTAGGGCTATAAAGCCAAACACTTGGGCACTTTCACACAATCAGAGTGAAAAGAGGAAGTTCGAGTGGTTGGTTGAAGGGCAAAATAAATGAGGTCTAGAAAATAAATGATATGGAGTACTACACTTTGCTGACTCTCCGTGGCTTATTAATATCTTGACGGGTGGACGATGCAGGAGGTCACAAATATAGAACAAACTTCTGTATTAGTTCAATACAGAACGCAACATCACACCCTCCAATACAGAACCAATCTGTATTTTACAGAACGGGTGGCAAGGGAAGGGACTTGTGATCGGATTTTTGGATTTACCATCCGTGACCAGTGTTACCATTCACCTAAACTTATTACATCACGTGCCTTTTATACAGTGTACCTTAAGAAGGGAGGAAACTTAACGGCATAAAGCCGTACCTTGTAATATTTGCATTAATTGCTTATGAAGTACCCTTCGTTAAAACAGCTACAAGTAAGTGCGCTACAGCTACGTTTTCAAAGGTTATTTATGCAATCGTAGTTGGTATTACACCGTGGGGCGAATCCTTGCAAGGATGACGGTCGAGGGCCGGGTCCTGTTCATACTAGCACAGACTTCAGGAAAAATGCCACCTGGGTAGCAAGAGAGTGCATCCAAGCTTCAGGCATAAGGTATAATGTGTGCAAGGGGGCGTTCAATGTATGTTGGCGAGACTTACGAGCCTATGAGGCGAGTGCTGTGAAGTTTTCAGCAGTTTTACAGTTTAAGTGTGAATACGGTGGGGATTATTGATTATTAATTTCTGTGTATTATATATATATATATACAGTATACACACACACACACACACACAAAATATATATATATATATATATATATATATACAGTATACACACACACATATATGCATATGTACACACACACACACACACACACACACACATATATATATATATATATATCACATATACACTCGGTCGTAATACTTATAAATGAATACTGAAAATAATATATCCTATATACACATGCATACGTAAAGTATATACGTAGATAGAGATATGAATAAGGCAAATAATGTGCATACTTACCGAAATTCTTTAATTAAGCAGAACGAAAAAGCCCTACTCCACAAGTTTACCCAGTAACTGGAAGTCCCCGTAAAATTGTTTGTATTGACTTGTGACATAAGAGAGAGAGAGAGAGAGAGACTTACAAGTGATGAAAATGCTGCCTTACTCGTATTTACATAAACCTCCCCGCAGCCAACACTCGGGGCGCCATTAGCTTTAAATGCCTCGACGATAAAAATAATCAGTAAATAACGTCAAACAATTCTCAAAAGACATCGAAGCCAGGACATAAACATCTCTGACTGAAAGGACTCTACAAACCCGACTTCGCCTTTCCCTCCGTCTTATCCCGAATCCTTCCCATCCTTCAAGTCGAGGGAATTCTTCCCGTTCCCTCCTTCCTCTCGTAACGACGATAATGATAACAAAAACACTCAATTCTATCTTTTCCGCCCAGCACTCACTCTCACTGGGTGGCATGACAACCGGTAGGGGTAACTGAGACCCACCGTGAAGTACTTCTCACTAAGTCTCTCTCTCTCTCTCTCTCTCTCTCTCTCTCCTCTCTCAGCTCTCTCTCTCTCT
>NC_087200.1:129700424-129752924 GCF_015104395.2 Macrobrachium nipponense
GTTCTGATAACCTACTTTCCTACTATCAATATAACCTTGTTCAATTTTTTTTCTATCAACACAGAAATGGATATCTTTTCTATATAAGGCTTACCTTCTTTTCTTCTTATCTTTAGCTCACTCTCCTTCCAAGTAATGTCTGAGAATTCGGAAAGAAGAAACACTTCGAGCATAACTGCATTGGTTTAGAAGCAAAAATTTCATCCAAGAATGAATAAATTTTAAATGAATCTGAAAATACTCATGGGATAAGTACCTTAAGTATCTGCAATGTGATCCTTTCAAACCCTACTGAAAGACCTCATCATATTTCTCACGGGGGGAGCTTCCTCACATTTATTTTAAAGTCATTTATTCTTGATTCTTGAATGGAGCACTGTTCTGATGTCTGGTTATTATCTACCCAACAGAGCTGAACATATTGTACCAAAGGTTTTCTGCATTAATCAACTAGCTCTTAATTCCACCTTGGACTATACCGAATCCTTTACTCTACCTTTCTGTTATATATACTTTAAGGAAATAACCTTTACCGTAGGTAATTCTAAATTGTGTTGAGGACTGTGAAACCATAGTTCTGAATCCGTGCTACCAACTTGGAAACTGTCTCAACTTTATACTAATGGGGCCCAGAAAAATGCCAGAAATATTAAGGGAATTACAATTTTACAAGAGGAAAAAATTGTATACAATTATTTACTAGTAACTAACAAGATGACAAATTCATAAAAGGTCAAGCAAAATACCTGTACCACATCCGCAGTGTTTAGTTAAGTATCATTTACTCCTCATTTTAAGTAATCAAATATTGATCATCAAACTGCTTATGGTAGTTGTTTGTCACATAACTATTAACTTGCATACTGGAACTCTATGCTCTTTTGCACTCACTTTATCTCTATTGGAATTACTTTGGTTACTTGTTATTTTGATCGTCCTGTTAATCATTCCTTTCAGTCCCATAATATCAGTGAATAAAATTGTACACTTGTGTTTCATGCGTTATAACAGAGGATGAGCGAAATCTGAACAGAGATAAAAGAGGCTGATATGATTAAGTAGATACTTCTAAAAATGGAATAAAGGCTAAATTATACAAAGTAAAAGAATTGGGGAAACTTGAGAAAGGGAGAATAAAAAATGGGCAAATCATTAAGAAATGGAAAAGCACAAAAAGAAAAAGTGTTACCTAAAGATTTAGCTAAGAAGCTTAAATTAGAATCTTTGAGTATTCTCTGAAGCATTTGAAACTCGGTGGTTTGCAATAAGAATTTCGGTGGTTCTTGAAAGATAGTAGCGTTCATGTCCCTGAATAAATAAGTAAACTAAAAAGAGGAAGAAAGAGGTACGAAATCCCCGAAAGTAGATAATAAGTTAGCTCGTGTTCTTTGAAATCTGTGTCAAACTGTAAATAAGAGGCTGAATGACTCTGAACTACTGTACACCACTGTTTCATTCCCTACTGTTATTCAAGCTGCTTACGCCATCAGAGTGCAACCCACTTCCCTGCATGTAATCAAATCTTCTCTAAGCACTGAACCACAACCCCTTCTACAAAATCTGCCTCAACAGCTTCCACATTTGTTCTTAATTCACATTCAAATTTGACACTTTACTTGCCCAGAGAAGACTTGCCTCATCAGTCCCTTCATAAATTCCATCTTTTTTCTTTAACAGGTACTCTGAAACCTTCTTCAGGGTCCTTTATGTCCCCCACCCTCCACACATCTTATGATTCACCCCTGCTGTCCTTCCGTTACAATTACATTTAATCCAAAATACTTGCAGTATAGACTCTATATGAATTGACCTCTTCTATTTACACTAACAACTTCATTTAACATCGCCACATCACTGCTAATATTCCATTTTAACTTTCTCGTCTTATAAACAATATATATTTTTTTACCAGATTTTTCACCAGACTCCGTAGCTTGTGCCCACTTTCAGGTACCACTGTATGATGAGCGAAAGTTAACCACAAAGAGAGAGAGAGAGAGAGAGATGCCGGCTTGTGTATACATCCACATACATAAAGACTACGCCATCAATTATTCCTCATCCCTAAATCACCACTCACAAAATTCTAAAAGCTCTAATGATAAAGAAAATAATTGTATAAACTGCAGCAGTGTCGTCGTTCGGAACCTACATGTGATAATCATATACTATATGTAGATAGGTTAAAACACGACAATATTTGGAGAAGGTACAAGATAAGAAGGGGAAAGGATGTCGAGGGCCCGGGGAGATAAGAGCAAGGGATAATGTACTCCCGACCATTAGTTTCTATTAGAATGAAGCTTGTGAGATGGGCTGATGAGTGAGGAGACAGGTCACTTATGATGTAGAAACGAGAAAGAATTCATTTACTAATTTCAAAAGAACAAGTACTCAGGGTATGCAATATAAACTGGAATTTCGGGAAAAGTCAAATCTTTTCATGAAGCCCAACCGCTAGCAGTTCTGAAAGCGATACACAGAATAACTCGGAAGTCTCCAAGCCGTAAGAACAAACGGAATGGAATTTCATTCAGGTTAAAAAATGTAGTACCTACAATATATGAATCTGAAAACTATTTGTATCTGAGGAACTTTCAACAGTTATTTATCACAAAATACTACAAAGTAATTGGAAAATGAAAGAGAAGAAAATACCTATAGATAGAACATGAACTGTTAAGTCACATTTTACCATCAGAGAAATAATAAATGACAATTATTTCTTGTTATGGTGAGGATGAGACGAGACGTTACCGCAAAAGCTGGCTGTGACGTAGCAAATTAAAATACACAATGGATAAAAGAAGAGATAAACACGAAATTGCAAAAACTTTTACGAATCATTTACATTCAACGGACTGTATGCAAACTAGGGGAAAGCGAATAAAGATAAAAATGAAAATTACTCTCGTCCTGCGAGAGACTTGACGATCGATATCCAAAAGTCTCTCTATGTTAGCATACCGGCCTCATTTTTTTTTCCAAAATCACTCCATTTCTATGCAGGGAGATATCATCTCGCTTGCAGACCTTGAAATGCAAAAACAAGTTATTGTGACCTCGTATCTTATCGATTTTTAATAATGTAATTTTAGAGTAAAATAACATTCTTGCAGTTTAGGAGGAAAAACTCGTGCAGAGGTCTCTTTTTGTATGAGTTAAGAAAGGCATAAAATATGTCAAGTTAAAAGCGTAATGAAATACGCTCCGAAAAAAAATTCGGCATGGAAGTTCCTCTCGAGTATTTACTGTATGTATGTGCGTGTATTTTTCTATAATGACCCAAGAATTATAACTTTTCCTCTTGAAGCTTTGAAAAAAACAATGAAAAATAATAAGAGATTGTTTTTCACAAGAAACGAATTCCCGTTATTAACAAGCCTTGAATAGTCCTGTAACTCCAAATTGCCAGCTTTTATTTGTGATTTCTTTATAGCTCTGTTAGTTTGCCAGTCTATAAAAAGCCTTTTTGAAGTCTTCCAATAATGCTACTCATTTTCATTTTTACCGTACAGATTTTGAAAGTATATTTCTACCATTAATATATACATTTTGTGTGTGTGTGGCGGGGGAAAGGGAATCTTGCTTAACTTCAGCTTTGACCCTCCCATGTTATATCTGACTTGATTTCTTTACCATAAAACAGTAACCTCAGATAAAACCTTCTGCTTCCTGTCTCCTCCGTGATTTATATATTATTTGTGGGGGGCGCGAGCGCGCGCGCGGAGAGAGAGAGAGAGAGAGAGAGAGAGAGCTTTGTTTGTGGGAAAGCTCAGAGCCACGTACTTTGCTATCCAGATGCTAAGGCCAACTTCTGGATATGCCTTGTACTAATCTTCAAAGACATTCCGTCATAAAAGACTTTTTTTTTTTTTTTTTTTTTCGGTGGCGCCATTGTGGTATGGAAAGTTGGGGCTTACAGAATATAATATTCCAATCATTCCATTTCTTTGCAGAATAAGTGAGAACAGGAATTGCCACTATCTCAGTACTATTTTACAATACAATAAGATTCCAGCTCACTTGCCATACAATATATCACTGCTGGCTGGCTATACATTTTCACTGCTGTTCTTTGCTAAAAACATTCCCGTAACATCGAAATTTTTTCCCTACGTTCTTCTTATCCTTATTCATCCTCCTTCATTGGAGATACTACTCACTGTTGAATTTCTCTGCCTTCATTAGGCGTTTTACTTTAGTATGGTATTCGAAACAAAAACATCTATAAATTCAGTTGAATATATTAGAGGGTATTCTTGATTAAAGCAACAACCTCTCTCCGAAGTTTCTATTGATCAAATAACTTTCAGCCATAAAACTAAACTTTAGTGTGTGTGACATCCTTAGGACTTTTGATGGTTAACAAAAGTATTGCAATCACGCTAAGAATATTCTTTACTATTATGACTGATCTGAATGCCAAAAGCATGCAGTATGATATTCCTGGCTTCTACAACTGCCACAAGAAGAAATGTCTTCCAGTCCAAAATTTCAAAAAAAAATCTGCTGTCTGTAACTTTTTTTTCCAGTTCTCAATGCAGTTTACGGATGTTTCATGAAAAGATACTGCTTCCATAAACAAGGGCTTATGCATTTTAGTTTGATTATGTAGTTGTAAGCTACTGAATACGGCCACAAAGAAACTGGATTCCGATACACTGAAGTTTTTCGAAATTCTGACTGACTTGAGCTCTAGTCAATATCTCATGGTCTAAGTAGGATACACGTTACGACTACGTTTACTATTACCCCTAGGCATGATAATAACAGCTTTCATATTAATGTCCCCTCGGCTACATAGTACTTAACTAATGTTTGCTTAATTTTAGTATATATGCTCTGCCTTTATTTTTGGAATGCACAACTGCTTAAATCAAGTGAATAAAAAAAATAGCAAAGAAAATATTTATTAATATACAGACCATAAGCACTAGTGCAATTTATATTCTCGGTTAATATCGAATTCACAACGCTTACACTCAAGGGGTATTATACTTACAATTAATAAAAGCGGAATTATCACTGTATCTAAGCCAAAGTACCAGGATCGAATTCTGGCTGGAAGAGATGCACTTATCAATCCCAACTCCCCCTAAGTGTAACCATCCCTACGTATAGGTGAAATCGATATTAAAATGTTTTTTGGCTTAATATCTATAAGTACAAAAATAGTCTAACGTGTATCAAATGGCAATCGAGGTACTTTTCTGTATTCTGTATACTCACTATTTTCAACCTTAAAATATTCGTAATAATAAATAATTCGTCAGATTGAAACTTTTTGATCTGGTTTACACTAACACTGAAATCGATGTATACCACTTTACATCTGAAAAAAATAAAACTCTAAACAGTGATGTTTTTGATGGCATGCAGAAATACTTTTTATGGTGGTGGTGGGGGAGGGGAGTGGGCGGAATTCTTTTTTTTTTTTCCTATAACAGATGTGATATAATGACGCAGGTGGCCCTTTGAACTTTCGTTTTTCATCATGAACTCAAGGTGTTTGCAATTTCAAAGCTCTATCTTCGAGATACTTAAAGCTGAATTCCATTAATAATAATAATAATAATAATAATAATAATAATAATAATAATAATAATAATAATAATAAAATAATAATAATTCTACACTGAACTAGGAATTATAACAATAATAATTATTACGCCTTCTACAGTTTACTTTAAAGGACACTGATATTCTACGTATTTCTGAGCGTAATAGCAATTATCATCATTATTAGTACGACTGTCGACAACTGTACACAGGGTATTCTACATTACTATTTAACATTTACTCAAAAGTACCATGCGGGGATCTTAATCCCATAGCTAGAGTATAAGAAAAAAAAGTAGAAATAAAAGAAACTTTACGAGTGTAAAAAAGGAGGTAACACGCTGTGAAATTGCCCATCTGGGAGGATTAAAGCTTCAGATCAAGACAGCTCAAAGAGTGCACGAAATTATGCAGCCTTTAACATAATATTTTACTCAACCTTCCCAAAGTCTCCCTTCGTAGGATACGCCAGTATTAAAGGCGGCATTAACCGCAATACGTGCTACTTAAATGCCCATAAAACTGGCCTGGCATTACACTCCAGCGACCGTAACCTGGACAAAAAATAAAACCGAAAAAGTCCTAGGCTCCCTGACCCCGCCCGCTCTGATATCCCTCCCCCTCTTCGGTCCCCGCCCTGGGTCGATGGCTATCGTTCTATTGACATTATGTTATGAGTTTAATGTAACATCATTGATGCTAGCCATCTCTAGAATGCAAACAATGCACTCAATCTCATTTTTTCCATTGCCAAATAAAAGCATTTCGGAGCACAGTTGGAGAATTCTCCACACTGCAGTCAGGAACGTTAAATGCATTTATGAGTATTTTACTCGCTGGGTCCCTCTGCATGGCCGAAGCCTCGCTGCAAAAAGTCACCCTGAGCCGTCTCAGGACATCTGAGGCATCTGGGGCCAGTTTTTACTTTTAAGGCTTTCATAGGTGGTGGGAGGGAGACAAAATATCATGAAAATAATACACAAGAACGTTTACAACCTACAAAATAATTTAATCAACAACACTCCAAAAATGCTGACATCAGAAGCCCACTGAAAAATATCACAAAACTGCACAAAATAATAGCTAATAACCTACCAACGACAGTAACAATAGTATTTTTTCTCTTATTACTATTAGTATTTTTATAAAAATAGAAGTAATCACAATAGGAAGAAACATATGCCTTCAGATTTAAACATTTAAAGACGTCTCTATGTCACATGTGTAACGAATATTTTTTGATCTCGGATATCAATATCAGAATTCAAGATTAGCGTCATTCATTAATGAAGATTGAAATGTTATCACAGCCGTTGATGTTACTTACCATTCCAGGGGTTCTCCAGACAACAGTAATGTTCTCTATTTGGACTGCATTATTACCATTATTACCTCCACCAACGAAACTTTCCAGGTAACGTTTTCATCTTTGTTTACCTGTATTTGTAGAAGCTTTTTACCTCAAAATGAGTTGAATGAACCCTGATGAAAATTGGCAGATAAATTTAGTACCTTGTCTTCTTGTTGAGAAGACCGATTTTTTGTGAAAAATTGGCTAAGTTGGAGATTTCCCGACATGAAAACCATTTCATCCATTATCAGATTTGAGGTTTTCGACGGCATAATAATTCCATCACTACATGCATAATAATGTGTTCTTTTCATGCTGATGAACAATAAAGAAGGAGTTTTAAGTTTAGTAATTCTGACTTTTAAACGCCACACGTCAAATCACAAGCAATGTCATGTATTTATATATTTTCTTTATCTATAATAGTATATGTAAAACTTATGGAGGAAAATAACGTAAATCTAATTATAAACACCTCAGAGGAAAAGGGAATACTGAACAGTGGTTAAAGTCAAACTATTACTATTCTGAGTTATTGCTGGTGTTATTAATACATACAATCCTTGAAAACACGAGTCAGAATTCAACATATTTCAAATTCTCCCATAATTTAGCATATTTGAAATTCTCTACAATTTAGCATATTTCAAATTCTCCAAATCTTCATAGCTACACATGCAGGAATTATATTTTTTTCACTATTCATGTTGCTATAAGCTTGTTTTGGAATCATGATGATTTGACAACTACGAGTAATAAACCAATAAATCTATATATATATATTATATATATATATATATATATATATACATACACATATAAATGGATGTATGTATGTGTGTGTGTGTATGTTCCACATACACTTTGAAATGCATGGAGCAAATTCAACCAAACTTGGTATACATACTACTTACCATCTGAGAATGTAAAAATTACAGAAAACGACAGATGTTAGTGTCTATTCCATAGTTTTTGAAGTCACTCAGATGAATAGTGACATTCCCGATGTCCGTTAAGACCAAGTTCAGCCCTGTTATGGAGAGGGGTGGGAAGGGATAAAATGCAAAAATAACCAAAAAGACAGATATTAGTGTCTAATCCATAATTTACGAGGTCGTTGAGAAGAAATAGTGACACTGCAGATGCCTTTTAAGCCAAAATTCAGCCTTGACTGCAATGGGGGTGAGAAGGGGGTGAAAAAAACTAGAGATATTAGTGTCTAATCTACAGTTTTCGAGGTCGCTCTGAAGAATAGTGACCCTCACGATGCCTTTAAGTTCAAGTTCAGCCCCAATAGGGAGGGGGGTGGGAAGGGACGTACACTTTATCTGGTAGTCCTGAGTTTCATCTTATCCCACACTCCCTGATAACTAGTGTGATTATTTCTAGAATGAAAATAGTGCAGACTAATGTGTTTTCAAACTTACAACTAAGGATTACCTATAATCCATGCTATTTCAGACTCATTCGTAATTTCTTCGTCAGACATTCAAGATGAACAAATTTAAGAGGAAATCGCTTCTTCTCCAGAAAAAAGACATCTCTATTATAAGAACTCTCAGTCACGCAAATACAGACACCATATCAGCCCAGAAAGGAGATTAACTTTAAAGAATAATCTATCAAAATCTAGAATAAAAAGATGATCCTGAGTAACAATGGATAACGTGCACGGCTACCCATAAAGACATTAAAACTACTTAGCTACCGCAAAAACCTCTGTCTGACTACATGCTGTAGATCAGACTATTGACAGACCACATATCTTATTTGGTAACGATCGCAATTGGTCGTGCAGTAATGATTAGTGTAAATTAGCTTTACCCGAGGCCAGTTAAGGTGCCTTTTGAGGAGAAATAAACAAAAAATGTGAGTCATTAAGTACATTTGGCAATGTTACCCCGTTAACCCCGTGGCCTAATATGAACGTCCCTTATAAGACGTCTTTTACAGCAGTTGATGGTATCTGACACCATCAATACAATTCTCAGTATAACAATTGGCGTCATTACAGTTTGAAGCAGGTATGTGCCGAAGAAAATGAAGAAAATTTACTAATTACATGAGATTCTAAACATCTATTACAAGGTATACGTGGTTACAAAGGTGCTTTGTACTTTAATGGCTTTGGTAAGCATATTTGACTCGGCTATATTTCCATTACTAGATGGTCAATCTTCAAAACTACTGATGGATAAAGTATGGATCTAACTTGAACAATTTCTTCGGTTCACAGTAGCCTAAGACGTTTCTCATTTAACGTTCCCAATTATTTTTATCAATAACCTGCATCAATGTAGCGAGTCAACATATTACCTCCTCCTCCTCTGATAAACTTTGAAGGTTACTTTTAACTTGTGTTTGTATCCAAAACCGTGTGAACATAAGCGGCATGACCCTTCCAGATTAGTTGAAAAGAATTTGTTAAACCTTTGAGGATAAATTCAGCAGTAACCTTCGCGAGATTGTCAGTGTGGACGATTTATTGCCATGGAAGCCATCTACTTTTCATAAAAAATTTGAATGGTTTAACTGTCACGTAACTAGCTACATACTTGTGGTATACTTTTCCTATTAAAAATGGATAATTCTAAAATCATTACATTTACCAAGTATAAAGGTCGGTCATAGTGCAGGTTTAACTAGCTGCATGATCATGGGTACTGATGAACCTCCTTCCAGCTACCTATATCAAGAATACACTGTATAAACCAACCAAAGATCAGTTGTCAACGGCAAACTCTCCACTTCCTCTCAAGTAAATGGGAGAGATCATGCGTATTTTGCGGATGTATGTTCCATACTTAATGGTACAGAAAGGGTCTGTCTTACTATTAAAACATTTCAAAGGACTAATTCGTTTCTTTACATGGTATTATTTTATTTAGTTTTATCATCGTCATCCTCAGCGCGCGGGCATACACAATATATATATATATATATATATATATATATATATATATATATATATATATATATATATATATATATATATATATATATATATATGTATATATATATATATGTGTGTGTGTGTGTGTGTAACGGAGTCTGAGGGCACAGCGAAGCCACCGATCTCCAATCTCAGTTAATAAAGTCACGGACCTCCTAGTGGTGAAGGAAGGTTGGAAAGGAAAGAGAAGCGACGGGTGGGGGGGATGGAGAGACCTCTTATTTTATATATATATATATATATATATATATATATATATATATATATATATATATATATATATATATATATATATGTATGTATGTCAACTAATGACGAATATAAGCAGAAAATGTCCGTGTACACAATGACGGCATTTCTGTCATACTTTTGGTCACTGATAGCTCAAACAATTTATAACCGTACAAAATGACACTATGGATTATATTTCTTCTGGAAATTTGTTGTTCTTCCTAAAGCATAATTTTTATACAATATCAGATTTTAATCCGATAGATTTTTTATGAATATTTCAATGCGAATAACTCAAATTCTGTCGAAATCTATGATGATTTTGTTAGAATAAATCCCGGCGTAAAAACCTGAGCGCTGTTATCAGAAATGCATCAGCAGTTCTAAAGTTCCGCGGTTATAACTATCAGCAGTAGCAGCACCAGTAGTATTTTCCTTTTACACATAACACCAAAAAACTGATAATAATATAGATTATTAAAAGTTCTACCCTAAAAAAACACAAGAGAAAAACACATCTAATGAGAGACGCTTATCGATAACTCTATAATGCTACATTTGAAATAGAACCTTCGGTGAGTCGTCGTTTCTTTATTTTTTCGACTTTTTTTGTACCTTTTCTTGTACAGAATTATGTACTTACTTATTTGTATTCTTAATTCGCTTAATCGTGTTTTAATATTTTTCATTATATATATATATATCTATATATATATATATATATATATATATATATATATATATATATATATATATATATGACTGGTAACAGTGTTCTGTAACAACAGAATTCCATCTAATAAAAGGAGCCCATAAAAGCACCAAAATGTAGAGAGAAAAGTACTATATTTCAGAGACTGCTGTCTCTCTCTTCAGGTATATGAATGAGAAAAGTTTACAGAAAAGGTGGTATTTATACCAAGAGATTCGTCCACAAGTAAGCCAATTTAGGTCACCCCGCTGATAATCTTCCTTTAATCTTCTTAAGCGTTGGTTGAATGAACACTGCGTCGACGATGTCCGATGTCCAATTCCCTTTTGAGATGTTCATTACCTGCTTCTCTTTTATTAAGGCCGATTCCATCATTTGACTCTTGTACCGGCAGTTGCTGCTATAAATTACACGTGACATATTCCAGTTTATTCTATGGTTATGTTCATTTATATGGTTGAAAATAGCCGAGTTCTGTTGTCCATACCTAACTGACCGTTTGTGTTGTATTAATCTCTGGGGAAGTGATTTACCTGTAAATCCGATGTAAGATTGGTCACAGTCCTGGCATGGGATCTCATATACCCCAGAGTCTTTGGGCGATGTCTTTTGTTGGACGTTAATCAGGGATTTGGCTAAGGTATTTGGGTAGGTAAATGCAAAAGGGTTGGATTTCCCAAGGGTGTGAGTTACTCTCTTAATCGTCTCCAGGTGGGGAATTTTTATTTTATTGTTGGGTGTGTCTCTGGTCTTGTCTTTAGGGGGTCGGTAGAAAATTACGTTTGCTTTTGAATTGCTTTCTCAATTATATGGTCAGGATACTTTAAAGATGAAAGTTGCTTGCGAATTAGTTCAAATTCTTTTTCCAGGAAATCTGGGGAACAAATTCGTAAGGCTCTTAAGAATAGGTTGTCTAGCTAGACCTATCTTGATAGTATTGTCATGATAGCTAAAGTAGTGAATATATGAAAGTGAGAACGTTGGTTTTCTGTATATGGTAAATTTGTATTCTGTCGTGTCTCTGATTATTAAAACATCAAGAAAAGGAATTTTGTTGTCTGTTTCCCATTCAACTTTAAATTTGATGCTGGGCACTAATGCGTTTAATTTTGAGAGGAATTCATTAAAATTACCCCACTTATTATCCCAAATGTAGTATGTCATCCACGTATCTCATCCACAGCATGTTTTTGGGTTTTATTGCATTTATTACTGTAGTTTCAAAGTATTCCATGTACAGATTGGCTAAAATAGGACTTAAAGGACTACCCAATCTAAGACCCAGAATTTTTGCTTGTAGAATGGTTCCCCGAATGAAAATACGTTATTAGATGCACATAATTCAACTAACTTTATTATTTTGTCAAGTGCCAAAGGGAAATGATCTGAATAGGGGGATAATTTTTCCCTTAAAAACTGAAGAACGTCCTGTACTGGTACTTTTGTGAATAGGGAGTCTACGTCAAGGCTTAAAAGTTTTATGTTGTGAAGTGGTATATGTGCTTCTCTGAATTTGTGACAAAAGTCTTCCGAATGTTTGATGTGACTGGGAGAAAAAGTGCCTAAAAAAGGAGAAAGGAGGCCAGCTAACCATTTAGTATGGGTAGTCCTTTAAGTCCTATTTTAGCCAATCTGTACATGGAATACTTTGATGTTTTAATAATCAGAGACACGACAGAATACAAATTTACCATATACAGAAAACCAACGTTCTCACTTTCATATATTCACTACTTTAGCTATCATGACAATACTTATCAAGATAGGTCTAGCTAGCAACCTATTCTTAAGAGCCTTACGAATTTGTTCCCCAGATTTCCTGGAAAAAGAATTTGAACTAATTCGCAAGCAACTTTCATCTTTAAAGTATCCTGACCATATAATTGAGAAAGCAATTCAAAAAGCAAACGTAATTTTCTACCGACACCCTAAAGACAAGACCAGAGACACACCCAACAATAAAATAAAAATTCCCCACCTGGAGACGATTAAGAGAGTAACTCACACCCTTGGGAAATCCAACCCTTTTGCATTTACCTACCCAAATACCTTAGCCAAATCCCTGATTAACGTCCAACAAAAGACATCGCCCAAAGACTCTGGGGTATATGAGATCCCATGCCAGGACTGTGACCAATCTTACATCGGATTTACAGGTAAATCACTTCCCCAGAGATTAATACAACACAAATGGTCAGTTAGGTATGGACAACAGAACTCGGCTATTTTCAACCATATAAATGAACATAACCATAGAATAAACTGGAATATGTCACGTGTAATTTATAGCAGCAACTGCCGGTACAAGAGTCAAATGATGGAATCAGCCTTAATAAAAGAGAAGCAGGTAATGAACATCTCAAAAGGGAATTGGACATCGGACATCGTCGACGCAGTGTTCATTCAACCAACGCTTAAGAAGATTAAAGGAAGATTATCAGTGGGGGTGACCTAAATTGGCTTACTTGTGGACGAATCTCTTGGTATAAATACCACCTTTTCTGTAAACTTTTCTCATTCATATACCTGAAGAGAGAGACAGCAGTCTCTGAAATATAGTACTTTTCTCTCTACATTTTGGTGTTTTTATGGGCTCCTTTTATTAGATATATATATATATATACATATATATATATATATATATATATATATATATATATATATAATATATATATATATATATATTATATATATATAATAATATATAATATATATATATAAAATATATAAATATATATATAAATATAATATATATATATATATATATATATATATATATATATATATATATATATATATATATATATATATATATATATATATATCTATATATATGTGTGTGTGTGTGTGTATGTGTGTATGTGTATTTCTTCTAACATTCCTACTCAAACAAATTCTCCTCCCAAAACTCAACTTCAAATAATTTTTCTTGCACAACTTATTCAGATATAACAGTTCATTTCTTCCATGTTTAATTCTACTTTGTCTTGAACTTTTGCTGCTGACGAATGACCTCTCGTATTTATATTTCTTTGGTTGGTTTTCAGCATTTTTCTCGATCCCCTCGTCCTCCGTAAGTTCCACTTAGGGGAGCATACTACAGAAGTTATGAATTGGAAGTCAAAGTACTCGTTCTTGGTTCTCCTCTACGCTGGAATGGTTCTTCATTACTGATCGCTTCCCATTCAGGTTCCATATCTGTATGTCTAATGGTATGCGTACAGCTTGCTAGCTTCGAATAATTGTGTATCAGTCAGTGATTCAAAGAACAGAATTATATCTTCCGTGGTTAGCTACTTTTCCAATCTACTGTACTTCTTATCGGCAATGCTAAAGTTTTGGATTGAAGGAAAAGACAAAAATTATGCCAAGTTGTTCCATATATTTAATCCTTTGCCTATATGTTTCATCCATTAACTGGAGGCTGTCAACGAGACTATATTAGATACACAAAGGCTCTACTCTCCAACGTACAGTTGAGAAATGTAAGAAAAATAATAAAAAAGAAATTACATAGCGAAGAAAATCTAAAAATAAAAAATAAAACCGAAATATTTAATTTCCTTATCATTTTTCACAAACCAGAAAAAGGACTGCTGCAAAAAGCCCTTCTGAGAAAGCCTCGTGGGTTAGCAGTTGTGAAATAAATATAGCAATATTATTTTCGTGTTTTTGTCTTTAATCTATTTTTCATTTTAGAATGCGTACTACCTATTATTGTACTGTAGCTTCATTGTGAATCTAGGACAGCCCTGTTGATAGCTTTAAATTAATGGCTGAAAAAGCTGCCGGCTTATGAGTGGGTCAAGATGCAGCATATCGGCAATTTTGATCTTCTCCTTCAGAGCTTCAGCTTTGACCATATATTTAGAAGCATAACAATAATGCCACATGTCTCTTAGTGATCAAAGGAATTTTCCAACAGGAATGACTGTACCAAATAACCCACACACATCATAATATATATATATATATATATATATATATATATATATATATATAATATATATATATATATATATATATATATAAACAAGGCATAGGATAAGCGAGAAAATAACTGAAAAGGATCCAAAAACCATTCGTGACGTAAACATATGACGTCATAAGGCTCCGCCCATCCAACAGGTAGGCAGTCAGTCATTAACAGTAATAGATGAATGGATATGCTTACACAGCCTTCTATGCATTTCAGAGGCATGACAACTTTTAAACAGACTTGTCCCCGCGGTTGCAAGACTTCCCACTTTGTATACCACGAGACTCGTGGCAAGAGCGAGAAAACTCGCGAATAGATAATTATTTCTGTTGGTTAATAATTACGCGACAACACTCATCTCTCTCTTGCTGCAGCAAGGAGAAGGCTATAGTGTCGAAACCTGAGTAAAACTAAGTGGGCTGCCTTATTTGTAAAGTAGGAACGATATGCATATCAAGAAAATGGAAGAATTCCAAGCTAACAACTTAGCCCCAACAGCTGTTGAGGAAGTTGCAATGAATAATAATAATAATAATAATACTTAGGAAGCAGACCCTCTCTCAAGCATACTTTATTAAAAGTAATGGCTACTTCAGCAGCATTACACTTGTAGAGATTCTTCTCTATTTTCCGAATAGCGGCTTTTTCCGTGCTACTTAGACAGGCTAGTAGAGCGCCTATAGAGGTCATGATCAAATACAGTCTAAATTGGTGTATATATTTGAATTTTACAGATAAACTATGATACCATAGTTATCAAAGTCATTAACGATATATATATATGTCTCTCTCTCTCTCTCTCTCTCTCTCTCTCTCTCTCTCTCTCTCTCTCTCTCTCTCTCTCTCTTTCTAATAATAATAATAATAATAATACCTGGGAATAATAGAAGGAGGGGATATAAAACACCAAGAGATGAAGGACACGATCAGGACAATAATAATAATAATAATGACAATAATAACAATAATAATAATAATACCTGGGAATAATAGAAGGAGGCGATATAAAACACCAAGAGATGAAGGACACGATCAGGACAATAATAATAATAATAATAATAATAATAATAATAATAATAATAATAATAATAATACCTGGGAATAATAGAAGGAGGCGATATAAAACACCAAGAGATGAAGGACACGATCAGGAAAGAATATATGTAGAAACTCGAGGCGATACTCAAGTCAAAACTCAACGCCGGAAATATGATAAAAGCCTCAAACACATGGGCAGTGCCAGTAATCAGATACAGCGCAGGAATAGTGGAATGGACGAAGGCAGAACTCCGCAGCATAGATCAGAAAACCAAGAAACATATGACAATACACAAAGCACTACACCCAAGAGCAAATACGGACAGACTATACATAACACGAAAGGAAGGAGGGAGAGGACTACTAAGTATAAAGGACTGCGTCAACATCGAGAACAGAGCACTGGGCCAATATCTGAAAACCAGTGAAGACGAGTGGCTAAAGAGTGCATGGGAAGAAGGAATAATAAAAGTAGACGAAGACCCAGAAATATACAGAGACAGGAGAATGACAGGCAGAACAGAAGACTGGCACAACAAACCAATGCACGGACAATACATGAGACAGACTAAAGAACTAGCCAGCGATGACACATGGCAATGGCTACAGAGGGGAGAGCTAAAGAAGGAAACTGAAGGAATGATAACAGCGGCACAAGATCAGGCCCTAAGAACCAGATATGTTCAAAGAACGATAGACGGAAATAACATCTCTCCCATATGTAGGAAGTGCCATACGAAAAATGAAACCATAAATCACATAGCAAGCGAATGTCCGGCACTTGCACAGGACAAGTACAAAAAGAGGCATGATTCAGTGGCAAAAGCCCTCCACTGGAGCCTGTGCAAGAAACATCAGCTACCTTGCAGTAATAAGTGGTACGAACACCAACCTGAGGGATTGATAGAAAACGATCAGGCAAAGATCCTCTGGGACTATGGTATCAGAACAGATAGGGCGATACGTGCAAATAGACCAGACTTGACGTTGATTGACAAAGTCAAGAAGAAAGTATCACTCATTGATGTCGCAATACCATGGGACACCAGAGTTGAAGAGAAAGAGAGTGAAAAATGGATAAGTATCAAGATCTGAAAATAGAAATAAGAAGGATATGGGATATGCTAGTGGAAATTGTACCCATAATCATAGGATCACTAGGCACGATCCCAAGATCCCTGAAAAGGAATCTAGAAAAACTAGAGGCTGAAGTAGCTCCAGGACTCATGCAGAAGAGTGTGATCCTAGAAACGGCGCACATAGTAAGAAAAGTGATGGACTACTAAGGAGGCAGGATGCAACCCGGAACCCCAGACTATAAATACCACCCAGTCGAATTGGAGGGCTGTGATAGAGCAAAAAAAAAAAAAATAAATAAATAAAATAATAATAATAATAATATTGAATCGTCTAAAGACTGGATCTTAATTCAATACTAAAGACCATTTAAGCGACCTTGTAACATCTGGGGTGATATATATAAATACAATTGTCTTCGGGAAACTTGAGTGGGTTGCACCCACAGACTTCTCAAGGTACGCACCGACTCTCACAGAGGTGTGAACTATCGAATAGGTAATAAATTGAGAAATCCCGAATTTTCGAACATCAGAGAGCATGCCAAAAAATGTTGTAGTAACATTGAATATGATCAAATTTTAAAATCATAACAAAGGTCTCTTCCAAGCTAACACTCTCTATTCTGGAATCACAAACTATACAGACAGACAGTACCATTGTTGAATGCTCAAAACTCCTCCACCCATCTCTCTCTCTCTCTCTCTCTCTCTCTCTCTCTCTCTCTCTCTCTCTCTCTCTCTCCCTGTCGTAACCAGCGTCTTTGCTTTTCACCTACCCACATTCCAGTCGCCCTCCTCCCGTCCCTTCTACACAGGTTGGTAGTACCTCTAGCCATGACTAATCTACCTTTATGTACCTTTGTTTTTAAAGAGATTTTTGTATAATTTATTTATATTTATACTCCACAATCTTTATTCTTTTATTACAGACTTGAAAATGAGGCTAGTCTTTTGAAACGTCGGTACAAACACAAATGTATTCATGTACCAGTCTATTTTCACTGCCCTTTCGCCCTATCTTGATATATACATACACATATACATATATGATGTATATGTGTGTGTATAATATATATATATATATATATATATATATATATATATATATATATATATATATATATATATATACATGAATCCGAAATTAAAAGAAGGATAAGCATTGGATGGGGAGCTTTTGGTACGCAAATTGAGATTATGAATGTAAAAATGCCTCTTTCTCTAAAAAGAGAAGTATTTAATCAGATGGTCCTACCAGTATTTACTCATGCATCAAAAACTTGGAGCCTTACTAAAGCCTTACAACATAAGCTAGTTACATATATATATATATATATATATATATATATATATATATATATAATATATATATATATACACACACACACACACACACACACACATATATATATATATATATATATATATATATATATATTATATATATATATCATATATACATACATACATACATACATACATTGTGTATGTATGAGTGTCTGATGTTGAAAATATGTGGTTTAAAAAACATCAAAAAAGCTTCTTCAATGATAAACACAACCTGAGTTTAAATTACTGAAAATTAAAACAAAATCTATCAACAAGCATAAAATGTGAATATATTTTCCCTATACAGCGAGAAAGCCAGAGAAGTGAAAGTGACACAAGAACCTCTCTCAGTGGCATTTAGTACACATCCTGCACTGCCCCTTTCATCACTAATAACAGTTTTCTGAATCTGTTACCTCTTAGTCTGCGGTACTTTGAGAGACATTCTTACGACCTTGCTTTCATTCACTGCAGCAACTATTTATTTGCTTCTTTCTCTAAGTGTATGGAAAACGCTACTCTTTTTTTTGCGCGACTTCAAGCCAATGGGTCTTTACAGTGGAACTGACGTTTACTCTGAATATGAAAGAGGTCAAATGAAATGAGATGCTGTGTATTTTTCCCTGAGGTACCTTTCCCTACATAAATACATGTGAAGAGAACACGCACTGTAATTGGAATTTTTGAGTTTCATGTAAACTCCGGTGATTTTTTGTTTTATGTAAACTTCCGTGAAATCTTTTATGTAAATTCCAGGGGAATGTTTTGGAGTTTTATGTAAACTCCAGTGAATTTTTTGAGTTTCATGTTAACTCCATTGTAATTACTTAGTATTATATAAATTCCATTACAATTTTTTACTTTCTTTAAACTCCAGTGAAAATGTTTGAGCCTGATGTCCTCAACACTGAAAATTTTAGTTTCCTGTAAAATCTAGTCAATTTTTTTTTCATGTAAATTTAACTGAAATTTTTGGTTTAATGACAACTTCACTAAACTTTTCAATTTTATGTACAGTTCAATAAACTATTTTGTCTTGTGTAAACTCCAGTGAAGCTTTTTGAGTTTTAAGTAAACTCCAGTGAAATTTTCAGTTTTATTTAAACTCCAATGAAATGTTTTGAGTTTTATGTAAATTCCTATGAAATTTTTAATTTTATGTAGACTATGAAAGTTTAAGAGTTTTATGTAAACTCCAGTGAATTATTTATGAGTTTTATGTAAACTACTTTCAAATTCTCAATTTTAAGTAAACTCTAGTGTCATTTTCAGAGTTTTAGGTAAACTCCTATGAAATATTTAGTTTTATGCAAACTCCAGTGACATTATCAGAGTTTTGTGTAGCCTCCAGTGAAATATTTTGAGTTTTATGTAAACCCCGGTGAAATGTTTAGTTTTATGTACACTACAGTAAAATATTTGGTCTCATGTAAACTCCAATGAAACTTTTTGAGTTTCATGTACATTTAAGAAAAGTTTTACAGTTTTTTAGTCAACTCCGTGAAATTGCCTGACTTTCATGTAAACTAGTGAGAGCCTTGAGAAGCACCCTACCGGTAATATTATATCAGCTTATTAACAAAGATAACTGTGAAGCCTGAAATTTTAATTATTCGAAAACTTGAGAAGCTCAGTGACATGTAAACACATTCTTACTACCGCCGAATATCTCCAGATCGGGCTCTTTGGGAAAAGATAGAAAACGATAAGGTGGATTCTTCACAGTCAGGGATAAATGTCTCATTGGTATGCCCTGGTAGAGCGACAGTAGCCATTCCTGTCTAAAGCACCATTCCTCTTTTACTTGTACCTTCGTGGCCCCAACTTGTCACATAAGCCTAAATAATTGTCAAAATCGACCAGCTCATAGAATCGTCATTTTTTTTTTCTCTCCCCTCCGTTTGTCCTAAAATCGTGCGTGAGCATCATACTTATTAGCAAAGTTGCTAATAAAATCCATAAACAATGATGAACCGCATGTGACATAAATACAAAGATAACCAATTATCACGGTCTCATTATCATTATGATGAATAATATGAATAATGTGCCATGATTAACGCTTACATCCTGAAAGCGTTCTCTGAATGACAATTTGGGCTGCATCAAGGAGCACCTTCTGATTTGATGGCGATGACACATCCGATATTAAAGTATAACATTTGTTGCAATTTCGCTCTCCCTCGGTGAGACATCTCGAAATATCGAATTCACTTTCGTAAACCTCGAAGTTCTTATTTATCATTTAAATACGGAATATTGTGAATATCATAATAAAAAAGACTAAACTATATAAAAAATACAAATATTTTAAGAAAAATTACCTTGTAATCTGCCATTAAAAGGAACATCGTTTTTCTCCTCGAGTTTATTATACGCAAGGCAGCAAAAACTTGTCGCCAAGAGAGAGAGAGAGAGAGAGAGAGAGAGAGAGAGAGAGAGAGAGAGAGAGAGAGAGAGAGAGAGAGAGAGAGAGAGAGAGAGAGAGGCGTTATAGTCTTTCTTTGAAAGTAAATTTATTAGTATTTATGATACTCTTAAAAGTATTATGTGGTCATATATATATATATATATATATATATATATATAGATATATATATATATATATATATATATATATATATATATACACATACATATATATACATATACATACATACATATATATATATATATATATATATATATATATATATATATATATATATGTGTGTGTGTGTGTGTGTGTGTGTGTGTGTGTGTGAATAATTATCACATCACCGTGATTCATATAAATTATTCGAGCTACAAATGTCTTTTAATATCTAATTCACTCTACCTGGGAATTAATATAATTTCATATATGTAAACCGAAGGGGAATTTTTCAGTTCATAATAATTTCGTCCTTTCTTGGGTTCGAACCACCCCCCAGCGGACAGAAGAAATCAGGACGTCGGTGGCGTTACCGATTCGATAACGTCACTGACGTCCTGATTTCTTCTCTCTCCGCTGGGCGGTGGTCGAACCCAAGAAAGGACGAGATTATTATCAACTAAAAAATTACCCTTCGGTTTATATGAAAATATATTAATTCCGAGGTAGAGCGAATTAGATATGAAAGGACATTTGTAGCTCGAATTACATACATATATATTATAAAAAAGGGGTTAAAATATTATGGGAATCAAATAAATACATCTATTAATCTCTAAAATAACACATGAATTCACAACACACACCAAAATATAAAAGAACGTTATAACCACAATACTTACTGTGAGTAAGGTTAAGATCAACACCAAAATGAATTTGTTGGACAATAAGGAAGGGAACAGAGCCAATTGAGTGATTGTGATTTGGGGTAAAAAATGCAGACAATGGTTATCTGAAGAAGACAAGAGTTTTAAAGTTAGAATAATTAGCAGACTGAATACATGAATAAGCACGGCAAGGTGATAAGGACAGTTCTATAATCGGAGTAATTAACGATTTAAAATATGAATAACGATAGTTATGGACCTCAAATAATTCATTTTTTATTTACATTACAGCCAAAGCGATGACATGCATCTCCACGGAAATCAATGAGATCTTCAAAAACCGGTTAGAAAAATCGGCACAGGTTCCTAAACCACATGTAGAGTAGTTTTAGATGACTACTATAGAGGATCCCCGAGAAGTGTCTTTCAATCTGAACATGCTGACTGTTGTGAACGGCTTTTTAAAGCCAACCTTAAAATTCCCAGTGGGATGTAAATCAGATAACAACGTCTAATGTTAGTCTAAGATCTGAGTATTTTATCTAAAAATTCTTTTAAGGTAAAGTCTTTCAAACAAGTCAGATGGACAACCATTATTTCTAAAATATGACGTCAATAAGGTTACTTCTTTGCAGATTCTGAAACTATCAGGAAATAGATGAAATTCTCTAAAAACAGACATATAAAACGTTTAACTCATGTAGGAATACTTCTAAAAATTCCCAAATTCGAAATATTTAGTTTGCTTCTGTAATAGATATAAACTGAAAATTTTCAAGTTTCTGCTTTCTACCACAGTTTATATAAAATCGAAACTTTATATATAGTATATATAATATATATATATATATATATATATATATAGATATAATATATATAATTAATAATATATATATACATACACGTTATATCCATTTCATGGTGATGACTTAAGGGCCTTCATGGTTTTGATCTGGACTTAAGGATAATGTTACTATACTCTGTTTTTTTCCATCTGTCCATCCGCCTGCGGTGTTTTTGTATAGTAACACTGCGTCCCGGGCTTTAAATAGTTACGGTATGTGTAAGTTTTAGGTAAATAAAAGAATATCTGGGTGTACATTTGCAACTGAAAAGTGTTTTAATAATTTACTGTATGCGAAGTACACCGTTAATATTCGAAATAGAATATTATTATTGTTGAATGTAACTATCTAAAGCCCGGGACGCAGTGTTACCATACGGAAACACCACAGGCGGATGGACAGATGAAAAAAAACAGAGTATAGTTACATGCCCCTGGGTTATCTGATAACTATTTGTGACAATCTTTTTCGGTCATCGGTCCTTGTATTGACCACCCAAAACCAACGCGATAAATACATATTTATTTTCACCAAAAAAGATGGTTCCTGAGAAAACTAGCGATGCCACATATATAGTCTCATCTGTTGAGCCAAAGGAGTACTCCTATTGAAACAAGCTTCCCAGGATCAACCTCTCAAAGACCTACACAAAAATACTAAACAAATCTGTGCTGATTCTCGACATATTTTAACACCGAAAATAGCCTCTTTCTTTTAATTAGTACTTCCGGGATGCCCAGGCCTTGCCGTTCCAGAACATCTCTGCACTTGAAAGACCTCCCTCTCAATAACCTCTGAATTATAATTTTTTTTTTTTACCAACCTTGCCTCTTCTTCAAATATTTTTTACCTATGCGTTGTATTACATCTCCATTTTATCTAAATTTCTTATAACTTCAGTACTCCTTACTCAACAATCACCGTATATCATAGAGGCCATTCATCTCACTGAAAAAATGTGGCTTTGAAAAACTTCATGTAATATTTAGGTAACAAAAATTACATGCTTCTTATTTTACCAGACACCTAATCCTTACCTTTGGTGGCCATGGATCAAGAAGTATATAATATATAATAGTAAATACACACACACACACACATATATATATACTATATAGAAATCCAAACTGCTTGACAGATCTGGACAAAATTTGGGACGTGGCCATCATTTGACCCATCTTAAATAATAGGACAGGTTTCAAATCCATAACCCCCCCCTTCCCTGTTCCCTTTGTAACTTATGTGGCATATGCTTGACCCATCTAGATAAATTGGCAAATGGCCATCATTTGAATCAACTTAGACAACAGGGTGAGTTTCAAACCCGCAACTCCTTCCCCTGTCCCTTTGTAACTGATGTGGTAACAGCTTGACCATAGATCTAGACCAAATTGGCATGTTGCCATCATTTGGCCCAACTTAGATAATAGGGTAAGTTTCAAAACCATACCCCCTTCCCCTTCGACTTCCCTATCCCCTTCTCGCTTCCCTTTGTAACTTGTATGATAACTGCTTGAGCGATCTAGAGAAAATTTGGCACGTGGCCATAATTGAGCAATGTAGCTAATAGGGCAGGTTTTAACCCGCACCTGCTACCATTTCCTCATCCCCCCTTCCCCCTTCCCTTTGTAACTTGTGTGGTAACCGCTGGACCCATCTAGACAAAATCTGCCGCATGGCCATCTCTTCACCCAACTAAACAATAGGCCAAGTTTCACTCCCATAACCCCCTCCCCTCTGACTTCCCCATCCCCCTTCCCGCATCCCTTTGCACCTTTTATGGAAACAGCTTGACCGATCTAGACAAAATTTGGCATGTGGCCATCATTTGACCCAAATTAGATAATAGGGAGGGGTTCAAACCCCTAACACCTTCCCCCTTCCTTTTGTAACTTATGTGGACAGTCACCACAGAAATATTTGGATAAAAGGGACATTCAACACAGTAATACCTGGGTAAAAGGGACACAGTACAGTAATACCTGGATAAACTGGAGTCACTACAGGAATATCTGGATGAAAGATAGTCGGAACAGTAACACCTGGATAAATGGGACAGACAATACAGTAATACCTGGATAAACTGGAGTCACTACAGGAATATCTGGATGAAAGATAGACGGAACAGTAACACCTGGATAAATGGGACAGACAATACAGTAATACCTAGATAAACTGGAGTCACTACAGGAATATCTGGATGAAAGATAGTCGGAACAGTAACACCTGGATAAATGGGTCAGACAATACAGTAATACCTGGATAAAGGGGACAGCCACTACAGTAATAACTGGATAACAGAAACAGTCACTAGAGTAATGCCTGGATAAATGGGACAGTTAGGACAGTATTATTTGGATAAAGGGGACAGTTAGTACAGCAATTCCTGGATGAACGGGACAGTTGCCACAGTAATGCATCGATAAATGGGATGGTTAGAACAGTAATATCTGGATAAAAGGGACAGCCAGTACAGTAATTTCTGTAAAAACTTGACAATCAACATGAGAAGGCACAGGAAAATTTCTTTGAGTCCCTCAGAGTTTTCCCAGGGCAACACCGGGTTAGTCAGCTAGTGTGTGTATATATATATATATATATATATATATATATATATATATATATATACACACACACACACACACACACACACACACATATATATATATATATATATATATATATATATATATATATATATGTAATATATATAGATATATATATATATATTAATAATATATATATATATAATATATATCATATATAATATATATATATATATATATATACTAACTTTAGTTACCACTGGCAGGAGAATGCGATTAATGCCTGCTTACTTGATGTCTGCTTGAAGCTCAACCATACACACACAGAAACACACACACACACCTCTTGCTGGGGAAGGTCCTTTAGTCTTTTAAAAACAGATTTATAAAAACCAGTAGAGCTCCATCCTAGCAGGTGAGGCTTACAGGTTGTGCACCTTGCCCAAGGGTGACATGGTGGTAGCAGCAACACAAGATAACCACACTTAGACTTAAGCTGAAACTTTTCATAAGAAACACATCTGTACGATTATATCTAAAAGCTATTTCCCTTTAGTGTTTAGAGGTAGTACTACAGGACACATGAATCTTCTCAAGCAGGGATGGGACTTAATGCAAAGACAGACGTTTTACATATCTTATTCAGTACTTTATCACCAGAGGCGAAATGACACTAAAGAAAACTCATTAAACTTTGATCTCACCCTGGATTCGAACCCGTCTCCTCCCTACGGAGGTAGCGTGTACATCATGCTCATTCCTTATAGCAGTGTTTGGTGACAGCATACATAATTATTCTTCCAAGCAAACACAAAGAACTACAGTCGATCGGCCTAAACAACTGTACTGGTGGTTACAAGAAAATCCACAATAAAATAAAAAATCAACCACAGTGTCAGTCACACCACATTATACACAACATGACAGACAAATCCATACAACATATTCGCGACCGAGAAAAGTGAGAGCATAACAATAATATGATGATAATGTAAGCAACAATTATTGAGCTGATGATGTCCGATGTGCAACGGTCACAAATAACTTGTGATTATAAGGCCCCAAGACATCGCCTCTCCGCATACACTCCATCATCTAAAACAAAATGACAAATGATCTTTATACAAAACAATTTTCTTTTCGTTTGGTGAATAATGCTTTCAACTGCCCTAGAATAATTCATAAAGTGGAGATTGTTTCACCGTATATATGTTTAGTGATCTTGTCTCCTCCTGGGTCTCGACCTGTATTAAGTCACAACGATTTTTCAACGTCAATTTATGCATTAAGATGGCGTCGGACGGACACGATCAGGTTCTCTCGTTTAGACTTACTGTCTTATGAAGTTCGGCTTTCTTCTTTGCCTTCTTTGAACTGCATCCCCGTATGTTCTTTTTTTGTTCCTATTTTTTGCTACCCAATAAGTTGCAAAAATTCTTAACTATATCTGTTAAATATCTATTTTGCTTTTCCAAACCATCTTCTTCATTTATTACCATAATAATAATATTTTCATACAAAGCACTTAAAACCTAAAAGAAATGAAAGAAATGTTTCCCTTTCGCAACTGCTAAGTGAAGTTCCTACTACATCACATTCCCCATGAAAAAGATATTCTCATGAGTTTTTTTCAACGCACGAGTTCTCTTCGCCACACCAAGCATACAATGACAACTGACTATAAAGAAATAAGAAATCCATCGCTCTGCAAGCATCAGACATGAATAGCTTCTTCAGCCCACAGCATTTATTTAATTTATTATTAAAATCTTCAGCTATTCCTGTTCCTAAACTTCTCTTTAAAAAAATTTCTGGAACTGTATAACGCTTGTTCATATTTATTTTTACTTTTTATTCAAGATGACCGTTTATTTTAGTAACAATATTTTTCCCCTGGCTGAATGTAGGTTTTTCCTTATCCTTTCATTGATCCAGGCAGATTTGTTTATTACATTGCAATATACTTAGTAAATAAAAGCTGTTTTAAGAGCGGCGCAACAGGAGTAGCAGCACCAACGTACATTAAGCTAGTGACGGCAGTAATAGCAGTGATGTCAATATCACAAGTAACAGTAACAGAAAGAGTAGTATGAAGGAATATAATCAGGTTTACGCGTAGTTCTGGTACGGTTATAATTATCATTACTAATATCAGTATTAGCAGAATATTAATACTATAAAACTGCCACGATAGAGAGAGAGAGAGAGAGAGAGAGAGAGAGGATGGGAGATGCTCGTACAAACTCAAGATGACGGATGAATGGCTTACGTGCACGTACTCAGCGTCAGCTACCATTAAGTAAACGAGCGCCCTCGGTCCACCTTCGTCCTTGTGACGCAAAAGAGCTCATGCCAATACTGGCCAGTGGCCAACGTCATATGATAAGGACGCTGATTGATGAATAAAAGAATAATTCATAAGAAAACGGGACAAATGTTTTCTTCCTTTCCCGACGGAGCCCGTCAAGTTCTTGTCGTTAGTTCTCATAACTACTCGGGCTGTAACTTAGGTGACTTATATTTCGAATTCTTTTTTTTAGGGGGGGGGGGGAGCAGATGTTTCATTTTTCAATAACTAGTCTTTTTTTATGCACAATGACCTTTTATTTGGGGAGGGCGGCTTCAAATATTTTGATCGATGAGAAACTCTTTGCATTCGAGTTAACCTTTGTTTTGTCAGGTGTGACCATTTTTCTCCATTTTCATTTTGACAGACGATATTCTTTTCTAAACTGCTATATAAAGAAAAAGATCTTACCTAATGTAAGCAAAACGAGTGATTCTCAGTCTCGCACGCACTACGCAAAAACTGTGGACCTCATACAATAAAAACACAAAACCGTAAATAACAGTTACTGAAAATTATCACTATTGGCGCATCGAATGTCACATCAGGTTGCACACACACACACACACACACACACACATATATATATATTACTGACCAACCTGGCAATGCCCAGGAAAGCTCTGAATGAAAACTGATACTCTTTTCTCTCTCTCTCCTTTTCCTGCTAAGATGGTTGCTTCAGTTACATTGCCCAGCATTTTTGAGATTTTATATTTCACCACTTTTCACCCCCTTTCCTACTGGGGCTGAACTTGGACTTGAAAGGCATTGGGAGTGTCTCTGTTCATCCCAGCGACCTCAAAAACTATGGATTATGCACTAATATCCATCATTTTTTAAATGTTATTTTTCACCCTTTGCACACCACCCTTCCTATCAGGGCTGAACTGGACTTAAGGAGCATCAGGTGTTTCATTATCCATATCAGTGACCTCAAAAACTATGGATTAGACACTAATATCCCTATTTTTCGGTTATTCTTAGATGTCACCACCTTCCCACCCCCTCTACCTATCAGGAATGAACTTAAGACTTGAATGACATCTGGAGTGTCACAATTCATCTCAGCACCCTTGAAAACTATAAATTAGATACTAACATCTGTCATTTTTGGTTATTTTTACATGTAAGCCCTTCCCACCCCTTCTAACTTGCCCTTCCTATCAGAGCTGAATGAACTTGAAGACCATTGGGAGTGTCACTACTCATCCTAACAACCTCAAAAACTATGGATTAGACTCTAATATCTGCCATTTTCGGTTATTTTTACATGTCACTCCCTTCCTACCCAGTTCCGACCAGGGCTAAATTTGTACTTTAAGGACATCGGAAATGTCTACTCCATGAAAACCATGGAGTAGACAATAATATCTATCATTTTTGGTTTATTTACATGTCACCCCCTTCCCATCAGAGCTGAAGAGGGGCATCAACAGCATCACTATCCATCTCAACAGCCTTAAAACTTTGGATTACACATGAATATCTGTCATTTTCAGTATTACATTTCACCCCTTTCAAACCATTTCCACAACCCTCCCTATCTCTCACTGGCACCAAAGGACTTTGAAAGGCTTCGGGAGTGTCACTATTCATGCCAGCGACCTTGAAAAATATAGATTAGACACTAATATCTATCGTTATCAGTTATTTCTACTTTTCACCCCTTTTCCAACGCCCTCCCTACACACATCCTTTGGTGACAGTGATGTTTGTCCCCCACAGAATTGTTTCCCAGATGCGAACTTTATGTTTACCAGTACACAAAATAATGAACAAATCAGGAATCCCAGAAGATCCCTGGCAGTTCACCGAGAAACAACAAACATAGTACTAAAATTTTCTAGCCTTCACGTCGTTCCTCAAGGGTGGCATACGAGTACATACTTCTTTCTGGAAGAACACACAACCATTACCAATAATGGACGTAATCCACAACCATTACCAATAATGGACGTAATCTCTCCATCTGATGTACTGTTACGCACGAGGGTCATGTAGCAATCTTGTATAAAAACATGTAAACAGTTCTTTTACGCCAATGGCTAAGATCTCTTGGCATAATTTACATCCTCTCCAAGAAACTTTGAATAATCATATGTCAAGTTGATACGTCCAAGACCTGTGAGGAGATCTGGAATAGGCCCTATCAGTCAAACTCCACGTTTATGGTTTCACTCTTATTTGTCCACAAAGGATAGCATCAAACCCTTTATACGTCTCTGCTAAAGAAGCTGGGTGTGCACTTCATTCCTAACTCAATGAAAGCTGTGAAAAAAATCATGGTTAGTCAATCTTCCCAACAAGTAATTCCAATCAATGACACAAAATTTCAAGTTGTACTGTTATTTCCACCAAATGCAGATCACTGACCATTTAGTGCCGGGCAATGATGAGGTAGACTACTTTATGTTATTCCCGGTTTGATTGCATACTCTTACAATTTTAAGTTTAATTGCTGTTACAAGCAGAATGAATTCACTGAATGATTTACAGATATAATTGAGTAACTTTCTGATATAAGACATAGATTACCGAAAAAAAAAAATACAATGGCCTGCAATATTTTTTCGCATAAATTCATGTAAACAGATACCAAGTTGTTGAAAATATGTGTATATATATTTTAAGTGATAAAATAACAAGAGTAACTAATTATAAATTAATTTTTGAAGTACAACGGGAGTTCTGAATATCGAAAGGCACTACAGATCGTCAACTGAGACAAGAAGGATAAGAAAATGGCCTCACCCACTCTTTCGCTGAGAAAATACCTAGGTAAATTTTACAGCCATACGACTCAGTAAACAAAAGCTGAACAGCTGGGGAGCATATGCAACATCACGAAACGGCTACAGGTGTCTAGTCACGTGCCTTAAATATGACAATTCATGACTGGTAAAAAAAAATGATAATTTCACTCGCATTTTTCCCTACCAAAACTTTGGAAAACTATTATTTATAGGAAGATGCCTTTACAACGAATATACCTCCATAAAATATAAGCGTCGAACAAAGAAATAATTTTTTGTAATATCTTTGATATCAAATCAAGCGTTCAGAATTCTGTGAAATAGATGTCCATGGTATACACAAACATACACACACACACATACATACATATATATATATATATATATATATATATATATATATATATATATATATATATATATATATATATATATATATAAATAAGCGTTCAGAATTCTGTTGACATAGATGTCCATGGCATGGGTCTCTCTCACACTGGAGGACAGAGTCCAGCCTAATTTATAGTTCACGGAAGTCAATTTACAATTATAAAACAATTATGTATAAAATTTCCAATATGCTGCTTACAACACAAACACATAAAACATTAAAAAAATATATTAAAACAAGATTTCAAATCCACTAATTCTCAAAAGCCGAGTATGTTATATAAATACCAGAAAATTATTAGAAACCACTATACCTAGAAAAGCAAAATAAATCTTGGAACCCAAAAAAGTATGAGGTTTTTTATGCTTTCAGATTATTGATGATAATCAATAATTTATTTCTGTCCTTCCATCTGCTTGTCATCATTTATTCCCTTTTCCATTAATTTTCCATTAGTGTCATGACGTTTAATACATAAAAATATTATTGATAGTAATAATAATGACACCTATCTATACTGCAAATAAACAATAAATCGGACCAAGGAACAAGCAATCAAGACAGAGGCGTAAATATACAATGACAATACATTTAAGAGCAATGATTTTCAAAAACAATATAGAGAATACTGTGGCATTTTTCTTAATTAAATAGTTACATACTGGACAATAAATCATGGATCCCAAATACTACAATCCAATGCACATTAATTCATACAGTTGATGTACACTAGTAATAATAAACTATTAATTCATACAGTTAATGTACACTAGTAATAATAAACTAAACTGTTACCAAACCAGCAAAAAATTTCACTTTTTTAATTACTTCATATCTACTGCCCACTGACATTTTCATATAGTATAAAATATTCTTAAAACTGTCTTAAAAGTCCTTTTCCTTTCAAATGAATAATCTAAAAATAATTTTTACCCTGCTTTCAGGTGCAATCTCCACCCTCTTCTCTGCATGAGTTAGGGTAGACATTTTTTGTCAATTTTAATGGGACGGGTACCAAAAGACCTTCCCTTAACACTGGTATGATATGAGAGAGAGAGAGAGAGAGAGAGGGAGGAGGAGAGAGAGACCGAGACGAGAGAGAGAGATGAGAGAGGAGGAGAGAGAGAGAGAGAGAGAGAGAGAGAAGGGGGGGCCATACCCATGACGAACGAATGATAGATGAGAGGAAACAGAGATTCCTTATACAAGAGGAAAGTTCCAGCATAATCTATTAAAATCAGCATTCAATAACAAAGATGTCTCACGAGAGTCTGTCTGTATATATAAGAGTATGCAACAACTAGTCGGTCATGTGTTTGTTTGCAGAGCAGAGAATCACCATATATCGATTAATATAGATCCACCACTGAAGCAAAAGATTTATCTTGTAAGGTCTCAGTACATGTCGAAAACAACAGTACAGTAAAATAAGTTCGTACAAGCACACCTGCTATATGAACTGCAAATATATGATGTATTAATGTGTGTGTGAGTGTAAATGGAAAAACATCAATTCAACCATACCAGGTGCACAACGAAATAATATACGCAAGCTGACATTAATGGACGTTCTTGTCCAGCTTTTTAAAGACTTCTGTGAAGTACACATACATTCATACATGTGCCGTGGTAATTAACGTCAAGCATAGGAAAACCACGTAATCAAATCATGAAGAAGCAGCTTCGCCTGCTGTAATTAGCATTAAGAGAACACCAGGGAAGCGAAATTCATTAAGCTGCAATAACGAAGAACAAAGCTCTCTCGTGAAACTGTAGCAATAGGCAATTTAAAAAGACTAAAGAAAAGTAAACGCTATCTGAAGACACACGAAACTTGAAAGTAGCAATCTTTGAATACTCTTCTTTTCTGAATCCCTTTAATTGGAGGTCCAATGCAATGGATGACGTCCCACTTCCATGTGGAGGCTTTTTCACTTGTATCCGGAGTTTAGCCCGTCACGATTTTGTACCTTTGATGCTGCTCCGACACAATTATAGGAGGAAGCAATGAGAAGGAAAAAAAGGTAAAAAAACTACACTCACAACAGCCAAAGGCACAGTTAGTAACATTAATATTCAAATACTGTTTACCTAATCTACTGCACTGGTTTCGCTAAGAAATTCCGCAAAGCAACATAATCAATATTAATAAAAGTAGTACAAGCCATCAAGATGATTATTAAGTTGGTTGCTGAAGAAACATCTCTCGCTTTAAAGATACAATATATCCTAACAGGAAATATAGAATTTTCAACCGGAAATTGAAACAATGGAATACTTTCCTTCAAATGCAAATCACACACCCATGAAACTGTTAAGAGGCTGTAATTAATGCCACTTTGTGTACGTCATTTCCTTGTGCATCTGGTATAGTCAAGTTGGTGTTTCCTCTTATATATATTATATATTATATGTGTATATATATATATATATATATATATATATATATATATATATATATATATATATATATATAGCTTGATGATGAATAATAGTGCCAAGACTAGGAAGAACATTCTTTAATATTACGAGCTTTCGAGGTTTAAAACCTCATCTTCAGGCTGAAAAAATGACAAGGATGAGAAATCACTAAAAATTACATTAAAATGAATTGTCTGATTAAAAGCTTCAGTAAAAACAAAAAAACGAACATCACATACAAACTAAAAATTAAAAATTACGAAAAAAACTAAAACAAAACGCAAGTCATACAAAACAGTAATAAAAATGAAAATGATATGAAAGGTAAACAAACTACACTCAAAAATAAAATGGCTAACGACCCACTTTGTGTACCTACTATGAAACTATATGATAGCTAGTTGAATACCGGACGAGTTGTTGTTCAATTCCGGTTTCATTTTCTTAATAAACAGCGACTCTGAAATTAAATAGACTGGACCTTTTAATTTCAGAGTCGCTGTTTATTAAGAAAATGAAACCGGAATTGAACAACGACTCGTCCGGTATTCAACTAGCTACCATATAGTTTCATAGTAGGTACACAAAGTGGGTCGTTAGCCATTTTATTTTTGAGTGTAGTTTGTTTACCTTTCATATCATTTTCATTTTTATTACTGTTTTGTATGACTTGCGTTTTGTTTTAGTTTTTTCGTAATTTTTAATTTTTAGTTTGTATGTGATGTTCGTTTTTTTATGTTTTTACTGAGGCTTTTAATCAGACAATTCATTTTAATGTAATTTTTAGTGATTTCTCATCCTTGTCATTTTTTCAGCCTGAAGATGAGGTTTTAAACCTCGAAAGCTCGTAATATTAAAGAATGTTCTTCCTAGTCTTGGCACTATTATTCATCATCAAGCTAAGATTTCCAAGTAGCCGCCCAATTACTGAGACTATATATATATATATATATATATATATATATATATATATATATATATATATATATATATATATATATATATACCACATCACCGTGATTCATATACATGCATTAAGCTACAAATGTCATTTAATATCCAATTCGCTCTACATCGGAAATAACACATATACATATATGATAACCGAAGGGATATTTTTTAGTTTATAATAATTTAATAATTTCGTCCTCTCGTGGATTCGAACCAGCGGACAGATGAGAAATCGGGACTTCAGTGTTGTTACCAACTCGAACTTTTTAGTTAATAATAATTTCGTCCTCTCGTGGATTCGAACCATCAGACAGAAAAATTAGGATTTCAGTGACGGAACCTCACTTGTTGGCCGAGTCGATAGCTTCACTGAATGTCCTGATTTCTCATCTGTCCGCTGGTTCGAATCCACAAGAGGACGATACTATTATCAACTAAAAAAATTCCCCTTCCGTTAACATATATGGAAATATAATAATTCCGAGGTAGAGCGAATTGGATATTAAAGGACATTTGTAGCTTAATGCATAATACATATAATATTCATATTCTGAACTTTAAATATTGATCCGTCTCTCCTCAGTCCCCAATTTGCAGCTAAGGACTACTACGAGGTTATAAATTCCTGAAGATCCATACTTATAACAGTATTAACAATGGTTATGTGGTTGTGGTCACTCTCACCACTTATGGTAGGATTTACCATATATACTTCCTCCCTTGTAAGTCACTGCAAAGTTGCAATAATTTGATATGGGTTGCATGTAGCCTACTATTTGAAAGCATGAAAATATCATGTGTAAACTTGACAAACTGTCATATCTATCTATCTAGCAATATAGAATTAAGCGTACAGCTCATCTCTAGTTGTGCATCATGAGCAAGGATGTTCTATCGAGATATTTAATTCTTACTTCTATGTGGATTTAAACGCCGTATTCTTATATATATGCATGCATACGTATGTATGTATGTATATGTATATATATATATATATATATGCATATGTGTAATCACAGAGACACGCGAGTAATGTATTCATCACCACAATGTAAAGTAGGAGACCGGGTATAAGTCCTGACTGGTTTCGGTTTCTCTGTTAGTGTTACTGAAATAAAGCCGAAATTCACTTGACGAGAAGAAATCGATACTACTGTTTCAAAGCAGCTCCTTTGTCTGAAGAGACTTGAAACATGGTGCCTTATCATGCAAAAATGTGACTTCTTCAACAAATAACACATTTTCAGGATCTTTGAGGAAAGGAAATACTCCACCAGTAAGCACAGTTTCTCTGAAGTATTCGCCATTCCATGACTGTCCTTTTTCTTTGATGATCCACATTAACTGTTTAGCTGTGAAACAGAGAAAAATTCCCAAACATTCAGGAAATTTCACAACTTAGCGACAGCGTACGTCACCGCTGATATCATCCAACTTTGCAGCCCAAATGATGTCATTTTTATGATTTGGCTTCCTGACTGTGTAAATGAAGAATTCATCTGATGCGGCAACATGGAGACAGTCAGCTTCATCCCAATCTTTAAAAAATGAACCACAAAACCATGCACTGTCTTCTCTCTGTTGCTGAGTGATGTTGGGCTTGCTGATAATATGAAATGGCTTGATACCAGATTTTTTCAGCTCACGATATACAGCACTATAACTTCTCTTTCCTCCCTTTTTGTTTCTAGTTCAAGCGCCAATTTACGTAAAGATTTTCTTGGTCTACCCACTGCCTCAGCTATGATGTCTTTTGACTCCTGAGAAAGGACTTCAGGCCTTCCAAGATTCTCTCTCTTTTTGCGATGACAGTCACATGGATTTTTGTTCCAGTTTCTTTTAACAAAGGATTCATCTCTTTTAAACTATTTAGCTATCCAGGAACATGAAATGAAGGATGCGCCAGCATCCCTGACCTCTCTGAAGGTTATAGCTCAGATTCAGTCAATCCATCTGATTTCCTCCAAGTTTGAAAATGCAAGAAATATAAAAGGAAAAATAGCTTAATAGGAACTTAAGATAGTGTACTTGGAGAAGGGCTATAGCAGAAAATTTCATAGCTTTGCATTTGTTCTGTGGATGGGGGGGGGGGGGGGGGGGGGCATCTAATTCCGGGCCTGTGAAATTCTGCCACTACGTCTTTCCTTTACTATCATGTCAACGTAACCCACTCATCCCTAGCTTCCGTTTCCTGGTGCCTTAAGGAGCCTACCTAACCCTATTGCCTTCTATTCTGCCAAAGGTGGCTCGGAGGACATATCCTAGTCATCTCGATCGCCCTCTCATCATTATCTCATCCACCTTAGAACAGTCTTCTTATAGTCTTATTCACACACCGAGGAAATCTTTTAAATATCGCTTTGTTGTCATAGCACGAGCCATGGCCATATAACAATATAAATGTTTGTTATTTTTGCATCGGAGTTTATTTACCCTGCTCATTGCTTGATTTGCCTTGCTTAAGCCTTTCGCTAAACTCCACCTCAAGAAAACCTGCTTTATATACCTTGCTGAGCCTTTCACTAAACTCCACCACAAGAAAACCTGCCTTGTATACCTTGAATAGCCTTTCACTAAAATCCACCTCAAGAAAACCTACCTTATATACCTTGCTTAGCCTTTCACTAAACTTCACATCAAGAAAACCTGCTTTATATGCCGTTGGTTCCAAATATTTAAAGACTATGATATGAAGCCTTTCTACCTTTAGTCTTATTTTGTCACTTTTTACATAATCTGTTATCATAATTTCTTTTTTACCTGTATTATCTTATATGCCATCTCTCTACAGCATGATGAATCCTATGAAGTATGGCCCTATAAATCAAGTTGTTTTGATAATAACACAGGCAGTATAAACGTATTAAAAGTCTACCGATTTTTAGTTACTTCAATTATAACCTTTCTATATCTCCAGCCATTTTTTTGTTATAAAAAATACATTAGAAGGGCAAACAGCAAAGGCCCCATGCTATTTCCCTGCAGCACCCCATTTCTTAGTTAAACTTAATTAAGCATTCGTCTATTTCATGGATAGTTTCAATTAAGATTATATATTTTACGGAATACCATAGACGCAAGACCTTCCGTATATTGATCTGTGAACCCTTTTAAAGAAAACTAACTAAAGGGAATTTTTAAAATCCAAGCACTGCTCTTCGTTATGACTTAACGAACATTTAATCTGTACAACCCCAGCCTTTCAAATCTTGCTTGTTTAATCAAATTTAAAACTGATATGTTACCGTTTCTTGATAACCTATTAATCACTATTAATTAATATTACTGGTTACAAAATTTACTAGTTTTTGGCGTGGCAAAACCAAAAGTTGGTTAACAAGACATACATCCAACATAATTGATGGTTGATCGTTACCGATATTTTTCCTTTTTTATTACGTAAGTAATATATATATATATATATATATATATATTATATATATATATATATATATATATATATATATATATATATATAATATAAAATTGTTCATAAGTAGATGAGGAAGGGAATTAATTTTTCATATTTTTAAAGACACTGTTAAGGCAAAACGTCAAACATTACAACTGTTAAACTAAATTGTAAAAAAAGATTATATTTTATGAGTCTTTTTATACAGAAATTACGATCCACATATAAAAGAATACTGCAAAATTCTTTAAACAAAACAATAACGTAAATGAATAGCAATATTGACATAATTGCAAAGTTTTAGGGAAAAAAGGTGGATATTAAGAATCTTCCTTAAGCGTAAACTGACAACGACTACATTTTCACAAAACAATAGGACAAACAAAGTTTTTTTCCCCTCTACCATTCTCAAGAGCAGCAAATGAAAAATAGAAAGCCTTTTCCTTCAATCATTAAATTGACTTGTTACTCTACATTAAGAATAATTATCTTATATAAAATGCATAAAGTGATATAACATGCATTCCTGGAATGCAACAAGTCACGTTCGAAAACACCCAAAAAAAAGTCCCCCTAGGCCGTTATGTTGGGTTATAATTGGGCAAACGTATCGAAGTGCTATGCAAAAACAGAGAATGGTGCTGGAGAAGGGGACTCAGGATCTATCTATGCATAAGAAAACTGCGAAGATGCTAATTGAGAACCAGAATGTAACACAGTCCATTTGTAAAATCGCTGGTGCTCGCTTGCTCCGAAGCACCTCCTCGCATAATGTGTAAGAAGAAAACCGCACTTCTGGAATACTGATGATTCCTCAGTGGTCCATGAATCAAGGTAGTCTCTCATTCTTTAAATGCCGGAAAATGCAGCCCTAACTGAAGCAATCAATCTCGAAACTGAAGATCCCATAATAATGAGCAATATTTTTTAATAAGGAATGCAGTAGGCCAATTGCCAATGAAAGTCCTCAAGAGACAAATTTCTTGTCAGGTAAATAAATGGACGATTTACGAGGTGGAACCATTTTTTTAATACAGAAAACTTTAGCCTACAACTTTAGGAAAAAACCCAGATTTTCTGTATTTTTTTATTACCGGAACCTTCAGCTTGTGAATGAGTGACATTTAAAAAACGAATAAATCTGCCTTACTTAACTCTGAAATTAACCAAAATTCAATAGATTTGGCATAAGACGCTAAAGCAATCAACATCTGAAAGCTAACTAATTTCTTACTGCCCCAGTTTCCACACAGTGTAAAAAAACATAAAATTAAATAAATAAATTTTGCATTAATATCCAAGACAGTAATATGTAGCCTTCCCACTGAAGGGGTCAAGTAGCATTACCACAGCCACGATTCTGTAACATTAGCCCAAGATGAGATACTCAACATTAATAACACCAACACAATGTAAAATTAATATTGCATGTCATGCAGCATCAAGGCACGCTCACAGCCTGAGGCCTAACTCTTGTTTTCCGCCCTTTGACGTGGCAAAAAAAAATAAAAAAATAAAAAAATAAAAAAACACGAGCCTGAAAGGTTAATGAGTATCGGATTGCTCTTCCCCTACTGATCCAAGACCACAAATCTTTGGTTGTGAGTAAAAACCGCAACATTGCAACTACTAAAATTTACACGTTCCGAAGATCAAAATGGAGAAAATAAAACCGTGACAATTTAAATGAGGCGTTGAAATGTTATTTACTGAAAAATTAAGCAATTGTGATAATGTTTTCTTAATCTGAAACTAAAACACCTTCACCGCATCCTCAACTACCGTAGGCTCTCAGCTGACACCAATGGAGGAAAGAGGGAGAAGATGGTGAGCACCAAGAAAGTAGGGAATCGGCAGTGATTTTGCAGAAACGGAAGAGATGAAATAGAAGAAGCGCAGAAAATTAATATATCTTTCTTTCTAAGATTCCTTTACGGTTTACTATAGGAAATGAATAAATACTATATTTCATAATTATATATAAAATCTCAAAATTATAAAAATAATCATATATTGTAAAATATCATCGTTCCTGGCAAATGAATGCATTCTTCAAAATATTTTCCACAGATAATTCGATGTTTTCTAGAATACACTGAATTAAAGGTAAATTTTATTATTATCTGTAAAAAGAGAATAAAAGGTCATAATTGCAAAGATTTAAAAAAAAAATATCGAAATATGTATGTATTTTTCTCTTTCATAAGTGAATGCCTTTTAATGTCTACATAAGTATTTTTGCTTTCAAACGTGAATAGCTTTTAATTTGTCTACAAACTAAAACCAAACAATCTGAAAACATATGCAACTGAGCACTCTGTTAATTGACATCTTCAAGTCGTAAGCACTGTATCCGAAACAACAGACGCAACAGTTCTTAAATAAAACACTCAATCGCAGATATCTGGCGTCGTTCAGTAAAAGAAATGTAAGTCTCAGGAATACACACAATAAATTCTCCTAGACATTAAACAAAATTTCCCACCATCAAATAATGCAAACAACCAAACCTACCTCGTAGTCAGTAATCATCTACGAAGTAAATACGAATGGAAAAAGCCACGTTTACTAAATATAGTCAGGTTTTAGCCTCCAAAAATAATGCATACTCTTTTACGACAAACTGCAACTAAGCAAATGGGAACCAAACTCTCAAAGTTTAATGACAAACTAAATTACACCGATACATCAGGTAATTACCTGGAAATTGGTATCATAATCACATAAAAATTGTAACTTTAAAGCAACTTCCGCTTACCAAAAAGAAAAAAAAAAAAACACATAAATGTATGCATGTATCCTTACTAGATATATTCTACCAAAATCAAATAAGCCAAAGCACAATTTCAAAAGGAGACCATTACACAACACACGAATAAAACTATTTTACCAGGGGACTGCTTTACAGGTACTTGGATAATGCACTAATGTCTAATTAACCAGTAATGTATGATTGCTGTAATACAAGACTGGAGAGATATTTGCAAAGTTTTATCAAATTTTCTTTCCGGTGCCGATTCTTTATTGAAAAACTTATAATACAAGAATAAATATCCAACAGTCAATGAATTCGCATTATTAAGTGACCAGCCAAAGGTAGGTCAGACACTAAATAATAATGATAATACTAAAAGAAGCGGAAAAAGAAGAAAATGCTCCTTTTCATGGAAGTAAATGCTGCAAGTAGGTCAATGAGCAAATGGATATCAGAATAAACGATACAAATGGAGACATGGCTGCCTTACGTGAACGCAGTCCAGTCTTGATATCGATGGAGTGAGTAATGGGGAGACAGAAAAAGAATAGCCAATGGTCCAATAATGGAAAGGTCTGTATACGTTTTGGAGTGCTTGTGATGATTATTAAGGATGAAACAGAGTCAACTGAAAGGATGAGAAATGGAGAAAAAGGTTTAAGGTATTTCTGGATAAGGGAAAAGTTCCAGAGGAATGCTTGCTATATGATGGTAATTGTGATAAAGGCGACTGTTAGTATATCCGGGAATGTGTATGGTAATATTTTGTTTGAGTAAGATAAATGACAGCATTTACTGATGAAAAAACATAGTAAAGAATTCAGAATTTTAACCACCACTTACAATGATAACAACTTTCAGATTCGAACATAGACCCTAACTTACTGAACGATGAGCAGCAATAAAGATTAAAACGATCACCTACAGTAACAAGACTATATAGCATCCTTCGTTAAAACTCTGGAAAAGAAAAGAACAATAGTTTTTTATGGCCTTCCCCTGATCAGAACATGGTATGTATATCCTTTAATCTGAGCCCATGTATTACCTAAGTGTCTCCTTTTCCCTTTCTTCTCTTTGATTCGTAACTAGACAACAATACAGGACCTAACGACCTGTCAGCGTTCATATTAAAATAATATTCTATTCTTATAAAAGATTTAAAGATGGAATGTGCACCATCATAAATCAGTTTCCGAATGTATGACGTCTGTTATCAGTTAAATGAAAAATTTTAATATATCTGTGGCAGCTAAAGAGAACTGACAATAATGATGACTTCAGCAACGATAATGATGGGAACAATAATACAGCAATTTAACTCTGATCACACAACCGAACTTTTAACGAGGAAATCTCACGAGAGGGGAAAAGATAAAGAGCACCTCTCTCTCTTTTATATTCATAAATTCTACTGATAAGTTAGTTCCTCAATCTCATGTCCAAATTCATACCGAATTGTCGATGACAGCTTCTTATAACTGAAATTATTTTTCAAATTACCCACCTAACGAGAGTAATTGGCTAAATAATTTCATGGGCTTGTTGCAAAGGATAGGGCCAAGAGGAACAGACCTCGTAACTCAATAATTAGCCGCGGAAAATGGTGGTATCTCTTACAACCAAAACCTTTCGTCAAACTTCTGCGCTCTCTCTCTCTCTCTCTCTCTCTCTCTCTCTCTCCTTCCGCTAGTCACCTTCACTGCTAATTAACAAAACAATGTGTTGCAAATCCAGGTGCTCTCTGCCACGTTTTACAGCGTGCAGAGCCGACCTGTAATAATACTACGTCACCACACACCCTTGATGGACGACCCAACTCGCTTGAAGCTTCAGAACTTGCTAAACGACGTAAGTTTTTAAGGGCGATATTCCTGACGCTGAGCGGGTCATTTTACCTGTATTCAGCCAACCATACCCGAAGTTCTCATTAAAGGGAACACCTCTCTTTATCTTTAAAGCTTTAGGGCTGAGGCAAGAGGTCCAGGAGCCCGATTGGGGGTCCCGTAATAAAGGCCGAGTTTGTAGTCTTCAGTTCGCTACTTTATATGTTGCTTGTTAGTAGTAATTCTGGGTGCTGTCCCTTTATGACGAGTTCTTGAAGATTTCGAAATTTGGAGATGGAGCGTAAGGTTTACCATGACAGCGGCTGCAAATGGGACTTTGACCTTTAAAGCAATCTAAGGGAAGGACTGCCATTACCATGAATTTTCTCTCCAGCAGAGGTCTCAGGAAGCATGATGACCCTCCTGGTATGGCAGTGTGAGATTTTTCCATAATATTTAAAAGCCATTGCAATCCATACGGTGCACTCACATGCGCATCCTTCTCCCGAAGCCCCAGCATCGACCTCAAGTTGTATGTGTATGTATAGTTGCCTTTATAAATGTCTCTATTTGCAAGTCTTCATCATTACAAGTATGGGAATGTAATAACGAAAGTGGCGAGCAGCAGCTATCTTTCTGCCTCTTCTGCCTTAATAAAATCCAACTTGTATGATGTACTGATGAAAGGGGTTCACCAAAAAAATTTTTGAGCCATGAAAAAGAGATACGCAATAACACTAAGAAACTAATACACTCCCTGCAGCAAGAGGAAGGCAAAGGCTAACATGTAGTTGTGGAAAACATTCTAATTAAATAGCAATATTACAAATTAAAAGCATGGAAACTTGAAGTGTCAGTTACAAAACACTTAAGAAATTCATGGAGATACCATCGACATCACTAAGAGGTCTTGGGGTCAATGAAGTTTATCTTTAAATCATAGGAAGAGTTCCATTTACAATAGTGTTTAAAGATTTTTTCCATTTATATATAAAGAAATACTCATAAGATATGCAAAGACAATGAGTCAAATCTTTTCCACTACTAATATCCAAGCATATATTGATCTAGTGGTTTTCTAATAAGATCATTTTATGGAATATATAAAGAATCATTCTCCGAGGGAATCTCCTTTAGTGTCAATATTTTTCAGTTTCTTCTGTGCTCCCTGTTTGCTATATTTTTTTCTGATAACAAAGCTGAAAATGCTATATTTTTTTCTGATAACAAAGCTGAAAAACAGACAAGTATTCCCAAATAATGATGAATGTGAATTTCGCCTTCACAGCATTTCAGTTACTTCCAAAGTTCGCCTCGCTGTGAAATAGTATATAAATACAAGATACGACAGAAGACAAGAACATGGGTACAATCTGCTTCTCGTAACAGGGCTCCTAATACGCTACTAAGAAAATGTAATTTCTTAGACAGAGAGAGAGAGAGAGCAATAGAGTATAGCTTCCGAGACTAAGGATGGCTGAAACTAGAGCGGCTCAGATGAAAATGTCGCAGATAAAGAGGAATTGTCGATGAGACTGAATCACGAGAAAAAATACTTCCAGGGGGAAGCGAACACATTTTGTCCTGCCATTCATTCACTTATGTAGACCTAGAAAAAACTACAAATAATAAAAGAGAAGAATTTATTTGATTTATGGTTATTAAAACTGGTGCCACAACATCAAGGTTACTACTACTGAAGAAAAAGATAATAAAGACAATGGAAATGGGGCTAAGAAAGCCTTATGCTAAATTAGAGGAAGGCCTTAAAAAAATTAAAAAGAGCGACCATAAATCTTTCTCTGGGGTCCTGCAAAGATGGTAGGCAAACAAAAGTAAAGCAGGTAAGATGGTTTCTCTTTTGGATCTTAATTGGTGGATGATCTAAGATTGAACCAAAATAAGCATTAATAATGCAAAAGCCCCGTAGGAAAATAATTTCACATCTACTACACGATTGTGCAGAAAAAAAACCTTAAGAGAGGTTAATTATAAAAAATAAAAAACCAGTTCAAGCAAATGAAACTGCTCGTGCGGGAGAGTTCGCTTGAGACACTTCACTAATAATCAAAAGCACAGATTGGAAAAATCTCCCAAGAAATGTATCTGTATGCATTAGGCGAAAGGACTCCCAGACGGGATATCGACCCCGTCTTTTAAGGATTGCAAAAGGGACTACTACAATGGTGTCGCATGAGTGCTAATGAAACTGAGCGACGAGCGATTTGACGCGCTACGAATTCGTTAGAAGTCTCTCTCTCGACAAGATGGGTTAATTATAGTAGGCTGTGCTTGACGGTGCATGAATTATGGCAGAGGACACCTTTTCCCTTCTGAATGAATAATGAATCTTCAAAAGGACCCCAAGATGGGAAGAGTGCAATGTATTTTAAAGAATACGCACATCGTTCACAGTTCATGATTTCAAAGAACACTTACAAATTTCAAGTAGGTAATAATCGATAACCTTTCAGTCAAGCGGACCTTCAATGAGACTTCAATCAAAAATGATACTGCACTGAAGTATCCATGAATATCAACAGCGAACTGGTAAAAAGTGCATGCACGGAAAATACACGATAGGGACTTTTGGGAATTGTTTAATAAAGATTTCCATTTGTCTAACACTTCAGTATTTAATGCTAGTTTTTCTATGATCACATTATAAATATAGTCACACTAAGGAACGAGAATGTCTGATAATCATGATAAATAATATTAACATAAGTAATAAATTGAAATATAAAAATCTATTATCTACATTATAACTATTTCACTTTGTATAATAATTCTTTTTATACAACCAGATTTTTATATCAATTCTAAAACATACCAGTCCACGATTTTGAAAAGCATATATTCTTAATAATCTTTAGTAAAACGTTGAATGAATATAAATATACTCAAATATGCACAAAATGAAAAGGCCCCCTTACTAAGTCAGCAGATGAAGACAGAAATCTCAGCACTTAATCTCTTAATAAAAAGGACAATCTTCAATGGCCAACTACATAATTATCTATCTAAACACGTAATCATCAAAGCATTGCCGTGTTCAGTTACAAGTATCTGATGAGCACGTGATCTCTTAATTAATCGGAAGCTTAAAACTCAATGCACCGTTCGTCTTTAGTGAGTAGTTGCTAAGCACACAATCTCTTTATCAGAAGTGTAGAAATAAGTGTACTGTCCGACTTCAGTGAGCTGTGAGAAATACAGAGCAAATAATCCCCTGATCAGAAGCGTCACCATCAACGCATCATCTTCTTCAGTAAGGAATACTAGATAACAGATAACCTCATGATCAGAAGCGTAATCATTAATGCATCGTCTTCTCGGTAAGACTTACTGGCTAAAAAATGGTCTCTTAATCGAAAGCGTAACCATCACTGCATCGTCATTCTTTAGTGAGCAGTACTAAAAGAACATAACCACTTGACCAGAAATGCAATCGTCAATGGTTCGTTCGCCTTCACTAAGAAGTGCGTTCAACTCAGCAGAGGACTGAAGACCGCCCTCTCAATTATCACCGACAGCAGGTTAGCTAAATGGGAGAACGAGATGGCAATGCAGTATTTTATGATTCGGTCCATTACTGCCTGGTATTTTATGCTCCTCTAGATGGTATATGAGTCATCAGTGTTTATGAAAGTGCAAAAACTGTCGTTACCGCATCTCATAAAAGTATATGCACTGCTTCCAGCCGCATCTGATTTAAATATATGCGCAGCTTCTAGAGGAAGAGTTTATCTCAAGTCCCATTATACTGCCTTCCGCCAGGTAGCGACCATAATAACCAATACTTTCAAATCTTGAGATGTGCCATAGCCTCTTTAATGTGGCCTTACCACATTATAGGGTTTGAGTCCTTTAGCTTGTGGATACTCTCAAACATTAGTCCATTCTTTCATTTATCTACATATATAACAATCTTGTAACGTTAGCTATCATTTCTTGGTTGACCTGTTTCTCACTGATTCTATCCAAAATCAACTTTTATTGTTATTTTACGACTGTTCTGATATTAACGTTGTAGGAATATGCGCTTTACACTCAGACAACGATTGGACATTAAGCTTCTTTAAGAACATATGGATATTAAGAATACTAAATGCAAAAATATAGAAACTAAGTACTATATTTCAGAGACTGCTGTTTTTCTCTTTAGGTAGGTTATGAATGAGAGAAGTTAAAGAAAAGGCAGTATTTATACATACCAAGAGATCCATCCACAGCTAAACCATCTAACAAGGTCACCCTAGTTAATAATTTCTCTTTAATCTTCTTAAGCGTTGGTTGAAGGATGAGTTATCTATGATATCTGAATCTCAGGCGCTCTTTGCGATGTTCATTACCTTCCTTTGTTTAATCAAGGCTGACTCCACCATCTGGCTTTTGTTCTGACATTTGCTGCTATAAATTATACGTGACAAATTCCAGTTTATTCTGTGGTTATGGTTTTTATATAGTTAAAAATAGCTGAGCTCTGTTGTCCATACCTAACTGACCATTCATTTCGTATTAATCTCTGGGGAAGTGATTTTCCTTTAAAACCAATATAAGACTGGTCACAGTCCAGCATGGGATTTTGTATACTCCTGTTTTTTTTTTTTAGATTGGCTTTTGTTGGACGTTAATGAGGGATTTGGCTAGGGTATTTGGGTAGGTAAGGGCAAAAGGGTTAGATTTTCCGAGAGTCTGTGTCACCGTCTTAATACTGTCTAGGTGTGGATTTTTGTTTCATTGTTGGGTGTCTCTCTGGTCTTGTCTTGAGGGGTCCGTAGAAAATTACATTTGCTTCATGAATCACTTTTTTAGTTATATGACCAGGGTACCTATAAGACGAAGCTGCTTATATATTTCCTTTTCCAGGAAATATGGGGTACAAATTTGTAAAGTTATTAAGAATAGATTGCTGGCTACGCCTATTTTGATAGAAATGTCATGATAAATAAAGTAGTGAATGTATGAAAGTATGGACAACAGAGCTCAGCTATGTTTAACCAAATAAATAACCATAACCACAGAATAAACTGGAATTTGTCACATATAATTCATTGCAGCAAATGTCGGGGCAAAAGCCACATGGTGGAGTCAGCGTTAATTAAACAAAGGTAATGAACATCGCAAAGGGTGCCTGAAATTCAGATATCATAGATAAAATCTTCCTTCAACCAATGCTTAAGATTATACAAATTATCAATTGGAGTGACCTAGTTCAACGGTTTACATGTGGGTGGATCTTTTGGGATAAATACCGCCTTTTCTGTAACTTTTCTCATTCATTACCTACCTGAAGAGAGAGACAGCAGTCTCTGAAACATAGTATTCACTTTCTATATTTTGGCGGTTTTATGGGCTTTTATTAGATGGAATTCTATTGTAACAGTCTCTGTCTCTCTCTCACACACACACACACACACACACACAACACACACACACACACCACACACATATATATATATATATATCTATATATATATATATATATATATATATATATCATATATATATATATATATATATGTATACATATATATATATATATATATATATATATATATATATATATAATATATATATTAGATCTATATGTGTGGGTGCTGTAAATTTCTTTTACGAAGCGTCAGTCCCTTTTTTTCCAAAAGTACATCTGCATATACATAATGTGTTCTGGTAATTTCAAGTGTATACACGTCTGTGTAGTATGTATGTATATATATATATATATATATATATATATATATATATATATATATATATATATAGTTTTATTGTAAGATGGATGGCCCCAAAAGGTCTAACTATTCTGGTTTAGGTGGAGCATTCATTAATGAAATGCAGTGCCACAGACTGCATAGACTTGGGCAATATATATATATATATATATATATATATATATATATATATATATATATATATATATATATATATATACATATATATGTATGTATGTATGTTATAGGTAAATTTCTTTATAAACCACATATTTACTTATGTTTATTTTTGCATTGTTATTTCGTTTTAGTTCGTGAATTGAAGTGCATTTCTTCTCCCACCTTCCTTCTTAAACAAACATATCACATACAGGTGGTTGTTTATGGATGGTGCCGTATTTAATACCAAGTAGTACGTAGTCTAATGTGCTGCCGTAAGTGTTCTTTTCTCTATGAATCTCGAAGTTTTGTTTCGAAGAATTTTTCTTGTGGTATGAATAATTTGGGCAATTATTCATAATGCAAAGAAGGGAAAATGAATAAGGGTACATCCTAACAACCTCCACTGGTCTACCCTATTGTAGGATACCACAAACTAAACTACCGGTACTAGACCTCGTTAAGCCTAACCGATAAGGTACACCACCTTAAGTAATCGCATGTAAGGTTGTAATAATAAAGCCTAATATCAGGCGGAGACCAACTGGAAATAGGCATCATTACATATGGCAACACACATCAAGCAACGGTGTTAATGTCTAGATGATATTATTACAACCATTGACAGAACAGATGTTTCCTATTATGATGAGAAAAGAAAGTCTTGAGAAGTATTGGAGTACGTGTTATTCTACAGGGCAAGTGAATGCAGAGAGAAAGGAAAATGAATAAATCGACCTCGTCATAAAGGATGGAAATGAGATGATTTTTATGAAGATCTGTGTTAAGAGAAAAATTAGAGGCAGAAATTAATGCTTATGGGAGTGACGGCAGATGCCGAACGGAGGGTAATTCAGAGGTTCACGCATGGAAAGACATTAGGAGTTGCTTGCACTGCAAGTGAGATATTGCTTTAAAGCGATGATAAGTGATAGTACGACTGAGTAACTCAGCAGTTTCAAAGGTATATCCGAAAGAGAGAAAGATTATGAGGAATAGGAGAGAGCCATACTTGTTTTTTAGTATAAAAAGAAATGAAACAGTAGCAACTACAAGAATTGTGACTGGGAAAGTGATAGAAGACAAAAACTGAGAAAAGCACAGAGTGTGAATAAGCAAAGACGATAGTACGTGGATCAAATTTTTATTACGAAACTGTTAAGTGAAAAATTTGAAAGTATAAGTAATAAACTAAATGCGGTGCAGATGAATCTCAAACTAACTAATGATGGAACTGATACAGAAACAATACAGATGTTGAGGATATAAGGTACGGAAATTTAGCTGTAGACAACACTTGAAAATCTTTATGAGGGAAACAAAACTGTTAGAATATGTAGACAGGAAACGGATTTGCCTGGTGCAAATGCAGGACGAGACAAGTATGTCTTATGTCTCCAAGTGTGTTTAATATCTTAACAAATAAAGTGATGGTGGAAGTCACAGAAAATACATTAGTAAGTTTAAATTTAAGAAAGAAGAAAATAAGCCATGAAATGATTTGGAATGGTTAATGTTTGGAGAAAAATAAAATAATGAAAGAGTATAGTGAAATCGAACTGCAACAACTAGTGAATGTGTTTGATCGTGGTTGCAAGTTGAAAAGGTTGAGAGTAAATATGAGCAAGGTTACAATGGTACATGGAGATCAGGATCATGAAGAAGTAAATATTAATTTGAATGGTGGAAATATCGAAGAGGTTTCATTTCTCAGGTTATTTAAAACGCATAAAATTGACTATGGTAAGATGAGGGAAGAGGCAAGTCACAGACAAGGTGAAGCAAAAAGGTAGCCGGGCGAGTACAAAAGTTTAAAGGTTGGGATTCACTGTATGCCAAGCTGGTAATGTATAAAGGGAATACAACTCTCACTTTAACTTGTAGATATGAAGTGTGCGTGTTCAAGGCAAACTAAAGAAAGAAACTTGAAGATGTTATTAAGATAAACTATTTTAATTACCATGTGAAGTAGAAAGTACTGAAAGGTGCAATGTGGAAATCTGAAGAAGCTAAGGTGAAATAGTACAGGTAAGTGGAAGAAGGATGGATCAGATTTAGAATGAGGATATACGGAAAAAATAATGGAAGTGACTGTCGTGTTCTGCTCTGAAATCAACTCCGCTCTGTGTGTGTGTGTGTGTATATATATATATATATATATATATATATATATATATATATATATATATATATATATTACATGTATATACACAAATATATATACTATATTACATCATATGATATATATATCATATATATATATATATATATATATATATATATATATATATACACACAAACAATAGACTTTAATACATGACTTGAAATCATAACATAATAAAAGAGAGAGCGAGAGAGAGAGAGAGAGAGAGAGAGAGAGAGAGAGAGAGAAGTAATAAAAGTTTTTTAAATACACTTTTATTAAAATGCATTAAACCTTGAAAAGTAAATTTTTGGAGACAACAGGATTTTCTTACAATTAACCATGTCTCCATAAATAAGGTCGTGGGCGCCAAACAAGGAAGGAAATGCTACAAGAAAATCAATATATTTTTGTTTATTTTTCGAAGCATTTCCTTCCATGTTTGGTGCCCATGATTTTATTTTTAGGGCCATGATAAATTGTAAAAAATCCTCGTGTCTCAAAAAATATATTTTTCACAGTTTAGTGCATTTTGATAAAACCTTGTTTAAATTTAGTTTTTATTTTATACTTTGTAATTTTGATAGAAATTGCAACCGATTTATGATTGTAGTTAACGAAATTGATATCCTGTCGAGCCAAAGAGGGTTTGTAAAATCCGTAGTGTTTCACACAAATGGTGAAATACAGGGAGAGGTCACTGTAGGGTCACTAGAGGTCACTACTGATCATGTACTAGAGGTCACTACTGATCATGTAAAGTTTTACTGTCATTTGGATTGAGTAACCTTGCAAAATATCAAGTCCATCGGAAGAATGGAACAAGTCGAAAATGGAGCTAAAAGATTTGACCAAGACAGAAAAGCAAGCTAAATAAAAGCGTATAAAAGGTCGAATTGCACACACGTTTCGTAAAATAATATAATTATCTGCCGTCTACAGATCTACGGGTCTACTCAGAAACTAAAGGTATCATCTACTACTATCACGCTATCCATCTAGCTGAAGGAGCATTTTCTCCTCTTTAGAGAGCATTACAAGGGACCGCTTCCGCTCCCTTGCTTCAAACTCACCGTTGCCTCTCTGGAGCAATAAACCGGCATTAAAAAAAAGGAGAAAAAAGAAGTAAAAGAAGGCCATAAGAATGTAATAAATGGACTAATTCAGTCTGTTTACGCACACGTATTATTCCCAACGTTCCGCCCATTACGGTACCTCATGAGGGTGTCGGTAATAAACCTCTTACAGAGAGAGAGATAGAGAGAGAGAGAGAGAGAGAGAGAGAGAGTTCAGCAATATTACAAAAATAAAGTGTTCAAGACGTTCATCAGGTAAATAAGCTGGTGTTGATGTCGACATGTTATTTAATTTTTACACGCCTCCCGTTGTACATCAAGCTTTACAATGAGACGCCAAGCTTAAAAAGACTAGCGCGCGCGCACACACACACACGCACACACACACACACACACACACACACACACATATATATATATATATATATATATATATATATATATATATATATATATATATATATATATATATGCTTAAAACACTACCTTTGTTAAAGGACTTACTTTCACCTCCTTACTGTTCTTCAATAATACACAGTCCAAGTAAAGCAAATAGTGTTAATTTTGCACACACATCATACATTTTCTAAATGGGAATTCCTCTTTGGTAATCAATACATGATATATCCTGACACAAATACAGACTTATAGTCACAATGTTCAATAATTTCTACTCGAACTCCAAATTAATGCGTTTGCATATCTTTATTAGTGTAAATAAAATAATCTAGTAACCAAAAGTTTACAAACTTGATGATTTTTTATTAAAACACTACGAGTAGGATCAAATATCCACGAAAAGAAACTATCATATTTCGCATAAAATATTAAAAGCTGCTAAAAAAAGGATCCAAAATATAAACTATCTATGAGCTCTATCCCCACTTAAATTGGTACAATATGTAATATCTGTTCAACAGAAAAAAATGAAATCAATAATACACAGAATTAATAAAAACCATACGTCACATAAAGGACCCTCCCTTCAAAAAAATTCCTTTTGTAATTAAATACAAAAGATTTTCATCCACCAACAAAAAAAAAACAAATAAAATTCAAAACAACAGATAATCATAAATAATTCTTGTGAATAGAGAAGAAATTATATAATAATTCAAGGAGAAAAGATGACTAAATAAGAACCAAGAAATACATATATCCCACCCACAAAACAAAAACCAAAATCAACTCGGGAGACCATTAACCTAATCAAAATATCGGAAGCCACAACAGACTTTAAGCCACTATCCCTTCTGAGAAGGGAAAGTAAATATTATAAATTTGTTTACACAACAATATATATATATATATTATATATTATATATATATATATATAATATATATATATGGTATATATGTATATAGTAATATATATATATATATATATACTATATATATATATAGAATAAATATATATATATAATATATTATATTAATTATATATTATATATATATATAAATATATATAGATAATATAATATATATAAAATATATAAGTATATAATATATATCTATATCTATATGATATATCTATGTATATAAATATCTAAGAGATAGATATATATTACAGATTATAGATACTATTTAGTTATATATGATATAGATATATATATATAGGATAATATCTATATCTATCTATATATATATATATATATATAGATATATATATATATATATATAT
>NC_087200.1:129755424-129772924 GCF_015104395.2 Macrobrachium nipponense
TCAGACACAGAAAGAACAGTTTATCTGTCCATTATCAAAAACCGAGGCTAAAAAAATCGATAAGGGAAACAAATAACCTATCATTGAGATTTTAAAAGATTAGCAGTAGATTATCAAAAGGTGTTAAATTTTCCTTTCAAATTGCGCATCATAAACATCGAACAGGAACATTTAAGCCACAAAAACATTGCTGTTATTTTTAAACACCACCAAAACATTTAATTTCTTGATTCTTCTTTATTTAATGAAATGAAAGACTAGATCCATTCCAAGATCGAGTACTCAGGAAGGATTATTTTCATAGAAGGAATCGGCATAAGAGGACACACTGTATTATCGTAAGATAAGATTAATGCCAAACAATAATGACCATAATACGTTGTAAAATTAATATTTATGGCTTCTGCTAAATCAAGACTTCATTGCCAGGTGTGCACCTCATAGGCTTACATTGCAAGAGCGCAGCTGTAATGCCTTATAAGAGGCCATTTACTCAAAGGATTATTGGCTTCCCTCGAAAGAAAAAGCCTAGACAGTCCACTGAAAATACCGTTCACCCAGATCTTCCATGAGTGTGAGCGCCAACAGTTCAGTTTAATGGTTGTTGGGTTGGATGCGGGCAATAATTCCATTTTAGTCTCTCCAAGCAGACAAGGCTGTGCGTGTACCATGAGCGATGATGCTTGGTGGACCCATTCATTTATAAAATGTTTGTGATCATATGTGTGTATGCTAAAGAGTTCAGAGTTCAGAGAATAAAAAATAAATAACGCTCGAATCTTGGGGATGTGCGTTTTGTACATTTGAAAAGCCATTATACATTACATGTATGAATAACTTGATCACGAAGTAAATAAAACGTGATACTATGTATAAATAAAGGATTTGGCCACGGAGGAAAAAATGATAGGCGAGAGAGCCAAGAACTTTCGTACTAGACCGAAAGCTCTTGGCTCTCTCGCCTTTCCTTTTTTCCTTTTCCTCCGTGGCAAAAAACTTTACATGATATATCTATCTATATATATACATATGCTACTATTATATAACTACGGCACTTTAACATATATAATGCTGCTGAAGTACGGATGTGTGTTGCTGTTGTAACAGGGATGGACACACACGCATATATATATATATATACTATATATGTATGTATGTGTGTGTGTGTGTGTGTGTGTACATGTGTAGTACACGCACACACGCTATATATATATATATATATATATATATATATATATATATACATATACATATATATATATATATATATATATATATATACATACATACATACACACACACACACACACACACACACATATATATATATATATAAATAATATATATATATATATATATATATATATATATGTATATATGTATATATATGTGTGTGTGTGTGTGTGTGTGTGTGCTTGCATGACATAAAATACTCAAAATCGTCCAGCACTAAGTAGCCAGAGACATTTCTTCGATACGAAAACAGAGGAGCTAAACCAAAGTTCTAAGGCTCGTTATATTATGCAATCAGACACTTCGTTGGGCGATTCCATGGTTCACGTGCAAAGGATCGCCAATGAGAAGGAAGTCCTTGCTTTGTGTACACGTCCTCGTCACATGAGATATGATGCAGATCACGGCAAGAATTCGACGAGCGTAAGGGGATGTGTCGAAACGAAGTTTAAAAAGAGAGCCGCTCAAGTACGTGCTTGGTTATTCAAATCAGAGTAAATCCTTCCTCTGAATTTTAAACACAAAAATGGATGAATTAATTCACAGAATGTGAATAGTCTAACTTGTACAACATAATCGACATTATTTAATTTAAAAATGGACAACAACTTGATATAGATTTTTTGTAATATTTCCATTGGCATGGCAGCATGTATCTTTAATCCTGCACATACTCCTGAACATAAGAATCATTCATATATGTTTTTATATGACCATTACATTAATATAAAGTGAACTTGGAGAAACCTCATGAACATAAAGTAAAACCTAGTCATTACAACAAATATGTATTTACGTAAGCATTACCCGATTTTTAAAAATTCACTGTTCAGGAAGGTTATATCAACTACTCAATGAAGGAACGAATGAAACCCAAGATTTCATAAGACAAGGAACCCAAACAATGGCAGATCCAATTAAACAAATATTTGATTACTACCCTTCGATCCTCATTCGAATGTCATTCAAGACTTGTATATATGAATTTATATAATTACGGCAGGCAGACAGCTATACATTCCAACAGGGGTTCTAGTAAGACAACAGCTCACATGATTAAATCATTGAGACGTTTCGTGCCTCAAGACATTGGCACATCATCAGTCTGGAATGAATTTTTTTTTATTTGTTTAAAAACATTAAACTAAAATAAAAATTATAAATGTACAAATATGAATTACTGACCGAAGCTAATTTATGAATACTAAAAGACTACCTACCAGTTCAGAGGAGAAGAGCAGAGTGACTAGAAACGTGTTACGTGAGGAAGGTAGGTGTTTAAAGTAAAGTGACTCAAGTGTTGTTAGAAAGGATGCTTGGGTTGTTGAGGTAAGGATAGGAATTTTTTTTAATAGGAATCTTACAGTTTGAGGCATGGGTTCGAATACTCGAGAGTTCGGGATTCGATATCCTAGATCCCGTCCTATAGCCGAGTCACATGTGACTATAATAACGAACTTGCAACAATCTCCGTGTTGAGCCAATATAAGTACCAAGGAATCTTGGGCATTCTTATCTATAGATGCATAAGGACAACATAAAATCTTGCAACTTATCCTTATAGTTAAAGAGACTGCCAATCTTTTTTTGGATTTACAGGGATTAGGGTTAGTCTCAGGAAACCTAATACTTTTTCTATAATATTTTTTGTATTCAAGCGGAGTTTATCTGAGTGGATAAAGAGAATGAATGCGTACATATTAAGTTTAGGTACATTGAAACTAACAGTGGTTGAGATACGTAATTGGAAACCATTCTATTAATAATATTAAAATCAAACTGCTTTGGGTAAGAGTTTGCCGTAAAAATTCAGTAGGTATTCATTTTCATTATGGAAAGCAGACCAGTCTGAAGTAACGAAGAGGAAACAAAATTAAATATACTACAGATCCACTACATATTTTCTCTCATAAAAAGGATTACCTTAGAGAGAGAGAGAGAGAGAGAGAGAGAGAGAGAGAGAGAGAATATGCATACATCCCCCCAACCATACACATACCACAGTTCGACATGAACAGAGCGCCATCCTTAGCAAACATAACATAAACCATCCATCACGGCTATGGAGGGTCGTTTCCTTCCCTTCCTGTCATCGCCAACCGACCGACTGGACAAGTGAGTGAATTGTATTAGAATCGATAAATGAGGGAACGAATAAACGATCCTTAAATGCCACACAAACACAGGATTTGGGGATAATCTCTTATCCATCCGTATGCGACCCATACGAATTCATCAATGTCAAGTCTGGATCATAATAATGGGGCCGACGGCATTTGTGTGTGTGTGTGTGTGTGTGTGTGTGTACGTTTCTTTTTTATTTATTTATTTATCTATTCTTATGCATTCTAGCATAATTATATCTACCTGCTTATTTTTCTATAAATATCTTTATCAATTTTTGTCACAGTCTTTTCCAGCATTTATCTTGGTGACAACAATTACTATTAACAGTCATCATCAAAACAACTTTTAGCACTCTCTCTCTCTCTCTCTCTCTCTCTCTCTCTCTCTCTCTCTCTCTCACACACACACAGACACACACACACACACACACACACACACAGACATGCACAAATCCAAGCAATGATTTAATGAAATAAAGTCGACAGAAAAAAAAAGTAGACTATTATGCTAATCTGACGTATGCGAGCACATTTGAGTTACCAAGGGAAGAATAAGTTAAATTTATTTTGTTATTCTGTGTGTAACTTTTCACTATGAGACTACTGTACCAGAATTACCAAGATAGGAAACAGAAGAAAGCGAGCGAGCAAGTTGTAATGGATAAGTTACTTCTTTCAACTCACTGATGAAAACTTTTACTAAAGGTTAGCTATCCAAACACATTTCCTATTATTATTATTATTATTATTATTATTATTATTATTATTATTATTATTATTATTATTATTATTATTATTATTATTATTATTGTTGTTATTATTATTATTATTATTACTGGCTTTGATATTTACTAACAATAATATACTAGATGCAAAGCTCGAACCAAAAAAAAGTATTTAAAATTTGATCAACAACAGAGCGATATATCGAGCACTGCTCTTACAACTATAGGAAGGCAAAAGAAAGGCACGATAATAGACTGAAAATAAAGATAAACGTTGGTATCGCAATTAAAATCCAAAAACAATGAAACGGATATTGTTGGTGGAAAGAAACTAACGCACAGAAGTTCAGACAGTTTGGTACAAATGAAGATACAAAGACTATGGTTGTATGGCTTATGGGCTCATTCAAACATCTTCGCGTTCGACTCATTCATATGTGTAGATGGTTCTATTCTACGCAAATCTTGTTCCATTATTCTCTCAGCCTACTTGAGGGAATAGTTTTTTTTCGATTACTCTTGTTGCAACTGTTGACACGATACAAAAGCTTGCCACCGATTCTGATTTGTTCCAGTGCATCAATGACTAACAACTCTCCAACCATAATCAATTCTTCTTCAACCTTCGCAGTATTGTCTGAGAATCACCTTGATCAGTAACCTGATCTTTGAAATAACAACAAGAGTCAAAATGCTTCTAAAAAGCTACGCGAACTCTTTAATATTCGTATTTACTTTGCAACAACGAGGGTCCTTCACACTTGTGAGGTATTTTTCCGTAACTTGTTTGCAGCACTGTCCTTATATCTGAGAAGGTTCTGCAGAAGTTTCTTGATAGTGCTGAATAATGAACCAAGGACTATCTGTGTGATCATTAAGACAACTCTTTCAACTTTACTACACTGTTTACACTGTACCTGCCCTCGCAAGCAAGAGAATCAACTGTCAAATCTCCTATTTCAAAAAAGATTAACCATCTCTTTCTCTGAATTTCAAAAATTATATTGAAAACTGCTAACACTTTTCGTACATTGCTGATGATTTCATTTGGGCAACCATTTCGGTTAAGGCTTCTTTGCCATCAAAAACAGATTACAGTAAACATTTAATGTATGTACTTTGTATACTGTATATGTGCCACCATTATGTGACACTTAATTTTTTTTTTATTCTTTGATGGACAACAACAATTTATCATAATTGTTCTATAAAAAAAAGTCAGCTAAACGAGAATACAAAGCGACTAGAACGGAAAGGATGAAGGAAAATAGGAAAGTACTTTTCTTGCTTAAAGCTGCAGTCTCTTTAGCGATAATCTAAAGTATTTTTTATCATTAAAGTTTATTTTCGATTTTTCACGGGGCAATTCCAAACATCACTTCATCCTCCGCTCGAGTGATTTACAGGAAGACATGACCTATTCCGTCAATAAAGCAGTGTTATTATAAGAAAATATATTGTCCTTACGTCAACGTAATCAAAATTGCAGGCTACGCAAGAAAACAATAATTACCTCTTTAGGTGACAATTCGCAAACTTAAGAAGGCAGTCAGATTATCCAACAAAACTTTATGAAAAAATATCTATGTAATCCTTTTTCATAAAAAACAAAGCTTTTTATCAATAAATATTCACAAAACTATGCACTATAAATATATAAAATTCTATGCATTTCCAATACACACACCGTAAAAAAAAAAATTACAGAAAAACGATCTACCAGATATAGCCAAATGGCTTCCCATACAACTTTTTCCTATATGAAATTTGAAGCAAACATTTACATAAATATATTCAATATAAGACAAAGTTAAATATTTTCAATAACAATAGACCGACCAAATACCTACAAATGACCTCAAGGATTTTTTAGACACCTAACTGAAAGCAATTTCTCTCTCTCTCTCTCTCTCTCTCTCTCTCTCTCTCTCTCTCTCTCTCTCTCTCTCTCTCTCTCTCAATTAATCAAGCATTCAATCAGTAATACAACAAACTTACATGAACACTACAAATTCATACGTTAATCACGAAAGAGTAACTATTTATACTAATACAAAAGTTTATTTTCATTATTCCCTATTCATACAGGTGGTGGCACACAGGGGCTGTCATCTTATAAAATAAACGTAATAATTATATATAAAAGATGCTCAGTGTATACCTCATATTAGAGGTTACTGAAGAACAGAAAACCATGAATGCTTAAGAAAATCTATTATATCACTTTACAGAAAAAAAAACAAAATCATGACAAGAAATAAAATGTCTTACAACTGACCACTTTAACTTCCTAAAACCTGAACTGAATCAGTATAAATGTCGAGTATCAATGTTTCGGTAATATGTTAGTGTTGAAACTGACAAAAAAATCAATCAGAAGCGACAGAAACTAAGTTTCTTAGATGTACTAAACGGACTGGTAGATAGACTTGATTGATCAACAGCCATTTGGAAGCGTTTCATCTCATTTAGATGTGTCTGGAGCTCCCATCCATTTAAAACTTTTTATCTTCATTTCACGAATGATTCGAAAATCCGACGGATAAAAAGTAGAACTGATTTTTCCTGACGGGAATAAATGACGAGTGTATTACAGAACCGGTAAAATTGGGTGACGTTTGGTACAATAAAACACGAAGAATTCGGACAGAATGTTCCACATTTCCCATCATTTAAACTCCACAAATCGCTCAAGAAATTTAAGCATTAAAAAAATTAAGACAAAAAGAAGCGAAACTGAAGTAGATATGTAGTCCAAAGGAATCATCAAAGAGATTCCGTTCTCTGGAAAACCAGTGAAAGAAAAAATAAACATATATATAGCACAAACAAAAATGTTGTATCACTACAAGAGCTTAAAAAAATAAAATAAAATAAAATAAAGAGGCGAAGACATCGAAGCAAAAACGACGTGGACTGATCCCCGTTCAGCGATAGGAGAGCGAGAGGGGCAGCCTCGGCAGCAAGCAACTCGGTATTGAAGAAAATGAAGGGCACGGCTGATAGGACACTTTGATGGATGCCCTCCTAATCAGAAGCAGCTGGGAGACACACCAACAGGAGTGACTGCTTGTAGTGATGGAAGTGTCAGCCCTGAGTGATCACGACACCTCTCCTCCACGACCGCGCCCTTCCGAAGACGCCCGAGATATCCAGACCATTAAGACAACTCTTCTCGGGAACGGGTACGAATTTACATTTCTGTCATGCTACCACCAAGAATGTTACTGTTGCTGTTCGTGCTACTGAGGGTGCACCCACAACTTCAAGAATCAGTACCATCACTACTACTTGTTCTACTACAACTAACTACTAACTGAATCAGCAACAACACCTACTGCGCTATAGTACGATCATAAATACCTATACAAATAGTACAGTACCAATTATTACACTAATAAACGAGACTTGAAAAGCAGCAAAGTAGCTAAATTGTAGACCACGTTAAAAACAGAAGAGAAGAATAAAGAAAACACTAAAAGAAGGTATTATAGTCATTATTACCAAGGAGACGACAAATCTATATCTCAGTCATTTAGTTTAAAGAAGGGCTCAAATGAACAATTAATTCTATTTCTTACTGGCGACACTGATATGAGTAATGCTTACAAAATTCACAATTCTAAGGTTTTATTGTGATTGTGAGTATTAATACCATAAATAATTTGACATATACTAAATAAAGTGATAACAATTAAATGCCTCGGGCATTCTGCTCCAATATTTCGTACTGACTAGAAGGCTGTCCTGTTTCAGGCTCATTAATTTACCCCCAAAACCCTTCCATATTTTTACTCCAAGGCTTTACACAATGGCAAACATATATATATACACATACAAACATATATATGTAAATGAAAAAACACAAATGTTTGTTTACTAGTTTCCAAACCTCACATTATGCAGTTCTTTGAAACATTTTTTGATAGGATCACAATGTTTATCTATAATAAACATATTATATATATATATATATATATATATATATATATATATATATATATATATATACTTATATATATAGTGAATGATTTCTTAACTAAATGTACATACGAACAGAGACAGACTTTGGAGGTTAAGACAACACAATTATATATATATATATATATATATATATATCTATATATATATATATATATATATATATATATATATATATATATATATATATATATATATATATATATATATATATATATGCTACATCTATTTTAGAAAGCATCCAATAATGTGAAATAGACTGCAAGCACAGGAAACACTCGAAAGCTCTGATTACTACTGCAGAATGAAACAGGGACAACAATGATGAGAATGATACCCTCGCACTGAATCACACCGAAAATACTTCCTTCAGCAACACTGCTATCTTCTAAAAACTGTTACGAGACCTGGTATGCACAAAACGAATGCAGAAAAATAAAAATTAACATCTATAGCGTTTAAATCGACTTGTATTTGTATTCATGAGCCAGCTCCGGTGACCACAAGTTTATTTTCTGATGCAAATTGTGCAATGACATCCCGTAAATTTTCAACAGTCCTAAGGCGGAGAGAGAGAGAGAGAGAGAGAGAGAGAGAGAGAGAGAGAGAGAGAGAAGCAAAATACAGTATATATAAAATGTGTGTGTGTGAGAGAGAGAGAGAGAGAGAGAGAGAGAGAGAGAGAGAGAGAGAGAGAGCAGCGTAGCATTTATAAACTGTGAGAGAGGCAAAGAGACGGACAAACACGGAGAAAAAATGTCTTTGGACCTCAATCGCCCAATGCAGATAATGCATTTAGGCTATAAGGATTTGCATATGAAGTACACTCGGCAGGGCCAAACTCATGCATAGCTTACATTGTTTATAATTTATTAGTTTCTGCCCAGACGCACCGTTTAACATAAGGGTTTCGCCTTGATGCAAATGGTCCAACATACTGTAACAATTTCCTTACATATTTGTATAATATACATTCCTTTACCACATCCTGCTCCAAGGCTGTAGTACACACACAAATATATATATATATATATATATATATATATATATATATATATATATATATATATATATATATATATATATATTATCCGGGCTTCACATTTTCGGGTTGTGTTTAATGTAAAAAGATACATTATCAATAAATCTAAATAAGAAAATATATGTATATGCAACTCCCTCCTACACACGTATTTATAACCACTCATATCGTTAATTATGGAGATAATATTTAAGAGACTGATGACAAGCTTTTCCCTAAATAAGCCATGTACCTTACATTTTGCGTACTCCTACTTTTACTCATCCATACGAATATCTGTCAGCTACTTCATTCTAATAAGCACGTGCCTGTTTATTCCACAACAAACGTCAGGCCTTCAAAATGTATCCAAAGAAAGTGAGTTGGAGAGGTCATTGTGGCTATTTGAAAAATACAATGCACCCTGTTTTTGTAAGTACTTTATATATATATATATATATATATATATATATATATATATATACATATCATACATATACATACATACTATATACTATACATACATACATACTATATATATATATATATATATATATATATATATATAGTATATATACACTGCCTAATATATATATACATGGATATATATTAACATACTGTTTAAAGTATATACATGAGAGAGTGTGTGCAAGTGTATGTGCGCGCGTGTGTATGGAAAGACAGAGAGGAAGAGAGTTATAAACAGTAATAACTCAATATACCGAAGAAGGTGTAATACCAGAAAAAAAAAACAGATTTCACGATAAATATGGGAAAAACAGTATAGGTTTAGTCAGTGATGAGAGTAGCCTTATCAGGTGTTTAATGTAAACGAATTATGTGAACAGCTTGAATGTAGTTGAGTTAAGTTGAATATAGAATTTAGGCCAAGGGCCACGCACTGGGCCTTATGAGGTCATTCAGCGCTGAAATGGAAATTGACAATAAAAGCTTTGAAAGGTGTAATAGGAGGAAAACCTTCCAGTTGCACAATGAATCAAGTGTTAGGAGAGGGTGGAAAGTAAGATGAAGAAAGAGAATATGAAAGGAGGTAAAGTAATGAACCTTAAGTAATGTTATAGTGCACCCCATGAGGTCCACTGACGGAACTACCCCCCTAAGGAGTGTTTGAACGTAAGGAACATAGAGATTATGAGCGAACTGACAACGTATGGATAAGGTGTGATTTCAGTGGCAAAACGAAAAAAAAATTCCAAATTGAAGTGAACGTGCTTAATGGTTGGACAGAGTTAATGTTTAAAAAACTACATTAACAAGCGCAACTAATGATAAGGCTGGCATTAAACTCATTAATAAAGCTGTATCACACCACAGGAAACATTAGCTAACTTGTCTAATCTAATCCAATTAGTTTTTTCCTCTAGTGATATTAAATAAGCGCTGATCCCGATATCTTGTTTGGAACATACATTACTCACTATGATGTCTGGTAATGACCTGCTAAGGTACTGTCTCTCCTCCTATGTAACTTTTGTGTGCTTGTGTGTGTGTGTAGGTATGTATGTGTGTGTATGTATGTATGTGAGTGTGCATATACATACATACATACATATACATATATATATATATATATATCTATATATATATATATATATATATATATAACTCGTATATACTGACATTAACCATCAATTTGCACCTTTCGTAAAGATACTCACCTATTAAAAATAACGAGATATCGCTCGTCATCAAGTCTGAAGTCTGCTAATAAGTGTTAAAAGTTGAATGTCTACATATCTACTAACACCTTCAATAAGTCACTACCATTTCTAATGACCTAACAACATGTATACCATAAAATCTCGTTCTGATACTACTTCATAACCTTAATGAGATGAAAGAGTATAAAATGCACTAAGCTATATTTTCTTCTCGTTATGTCCGCTAATAAATCCACCTAATCTTCACTGGGAAAAAGAAGAACAATCAAGCAGCGAGATAAGTGTTTAACAACCACATGTGACAATACCAGCGACTTCAGATCCTTTGACGATGTCCCGACCAGAGAGATCATCATCTCCTGCCCTTCCAATGTTTATGAGGGTCGCTTTAATCGGAGCAGTGTCATCGGTTCACATGTTGTCTGAACATGGCGACCCTCAGCTCAGCTGGCGTTTTCAACCTGATCACCAGATTACAAAAAGCAGTTCATTCCATGTGGAACAGATAACTCTAAACAGCAATTATTCTGCATCTTTTGTTTAGTTGAAACTAAAAAAAAAAATCGTAATTATAATGTACAATTGAATAATCTTTAATTAGTGAGAATTACATAAGGATCTTATGCCATTTTTATACATATACACAAGAAAACTAATTTCTTATACATATACGTAAGTATAATTTATTGAATTGCTGGCAGTCGTTTTCTTGATATACAAATGAAATGAAAATCACTCTTCAATTGGAAGATGGACGAGGGCGACCCAGCATATCCTAAAGGATTATCATTTTTATTGGGAAGCATTCTTATGAAACACGACTAAAGTATATTAATTTATCTGTAAATATTCCACAACCTAGATATCAATATACATACATACATACATACACACACACACACACACACACACACACACCACACACACACATATATATATATATATATATATATATATATATATATATATATATATATATACATATATTAAAATACACTGTGGGTATGTCGGTAATTTATGTCGAAAGCTATACAAAATACACAAAAAATAAATAAAAAATCAAAATAACTGGGATTTTATCATAAACCATATTAGCACATGAATGTAAATTTGACAGCATAATTACCGAATGCACTAATCAACACTTGTAATTAATACCAACATCTCCGAAGATTAAAACAGCCAAGGAATTATAATGACCCCCAACAAGACATGAAAATAAGGCTGCATGTAAGTATTAAAACTACAAGTAATAAAAGCAAGAGGATTCAAGGCAGATTTCAAAAGAACATTTCAAACCAGGGAGGCATATCAAAGATGGAAGACGAAAGATTATCCCTCCACTCTACGAAATAATTGAACACCAGGTTCCATCAATTTTACAGACGATTTCGCTTGATGCATTAGTAGCTAACCAAATTCACAACAAATAAATAATAGTTTATAAGAATAAAGTGCAGGTAGGCTTCAACACCTATTTTGTTTCAAAACTAAAATAAGAAAAACAACGAAAATCAAAAAACAAACTTAATACGAACAATCTAAAAAAAATAAATTACGCAACGGTTAATTTTAAGTAAGACATACTTTATACCGAGATTGCTACTTTCAGAGCATCGAAATCCCTTAAGGACTATATTAAACGACTACCAAGGCAAAGACCCGCAGATTCTAAATATGACTGAAAAAAATAAAGTACCATATCTCTTGTCATTCATCATTTTAATCCCATTAATATCATGGTGCCACGTCATAGTCATCGTCTCCTCCAACGGTTTGCGAAACAAAGGACCTATATGTAATGCCAAAAATCTTGTAATCATGTCTTCTCTGTGCCTTATCTTCTACTCACAGTTGTCATTTAAGTATGTTTGTGTCTTCCGACCCTTCTGGTGCTCACAGGAGCCCAAGATGAAGCTACCATTTTTCATTATTGTTTCTTCATATTCATTATTATCGCATATGCATGCGGAACTTCCACAATTTCACATAATGATATCGATTCTCACTTAAATCGATAAACGATTTTAAGTATAGTTTCACTGTCGCGTCGTGATTCATGTCTATATGGCAATACAGGAATTAAACTTGTAATATAATTCTACTTAATTCCCAAATTTTCTTCGGGAGGCCCAGGGTTTTATTTACCTTTTTTTATTATTATTCTTGTACTGAATCCAAATTCAAGAGAATCTGTATTGGAAAGATTTAACTTCATTATTACTTTCTCTAATGTTAATTCATCATATTGCCCATACTTTGTCCTCGCCACTTCTGTGTTTTTCTTAGAGTAACATGTATTCCACCTCTCTAAGTATATAAGACGCAGTTTGCTATGTAATCAACATAAATCTTGTCCATTCAAGAACAATTTCCTTACCTTTACCTACTGATGGTAACACAACAGTGATATGAGAGGTCTTCCAAAATCTCTTTTCGTAAAATCAAAAGCCACAAATGCCGTAACATTAATATTTGATCTTTACAACTGATGCCTTTTCTGAGACCAGAATGTTCTCTCTATGCACCTCATCAGCTTCCTTAGCTGAACTGAGGACGCCCGGCTGGGTCGTGAAGAAAATATTCAGTATGCAAAACAGTAATTTAATCACAACCGACAAAAGGGCAATGCCATATTTTAGCTGAAAAATAATTAATCGCATTTGCAATAAACTTACATTAATGAAATCTTGATCGATGGCAAACCTCAGTATTTTTCTTTCATATACCCATTTTATAAGACAAAAAAGGTAATATACACACATACATAGCACAGAAAGATACACAAACACACACACATTTTATGTACCGCTAAAATGTTTACCTTCATTACTCAGCATTTATTTATATGTTGTCATTTATGTAAAGAATGTTTTGTTCCGGTTATGCCCTGAATGGAGCAAATGGAAAACTTTGAGCGGAAAACAAAACAATAAGAGGACAACAATGGCCGGAATTTCTGTAGTTCTGGCCGCTCAATTAAATTATACTAATTTCATTACCAGCTTTGAACGTTTCTGTACGCTATACGTTCCTTGGATAAAATAACATGAATGATATAAATCTCAGTTTTGACATTCTGTATATCAGAAAAAGTCGAAAGCCACTGACTAAGAAGACAGCTGAGATTATGCCAACGTTTTACAGTATATGTTAGTTCTTCGTTGGACGAGTGGTTTTCGCGCGCAGCTACCAATCCAATGGTCCGAAGTTCGAATCTCGGCGCTGCCAACGTGGAATCAGAGGAACGCATTCCTAGTGATAGAAATTCATTTCTCGATATAATGTGGTTCGGATCCCACAATAAGCTGTAGGTCCCGTTGCTAGGTGACCAATTGGTTCCTAGCCACGTAGAAATATCTAATCCTTCGGGCCAGCCCTAGGAGAGCTTTTAATCAGCTCAGTGGTCTGGTTAAACTATGATATGCTTAATTTACAGTATGTTTCTCTTCCAAATAACGACTGGAAGATCTAACAGGCGTGTTAAGAACGATGGTGTCCTGGATTTTTCTTTCATATTCGAACTCGACATATCATAAGTAGGAAAGATATATTTTTAAAGGTTTTTCTTACAGGTATTCAAAAATGCTAGTAGATATATGATAAGACTGCTATCCATATGCTCAACATGAACCTAAGTGAAACATGCAACAAGGAAATGAAAAACTTTGGTACTTTCGCTACTGAGATGAATATCATGACTAAAGGACTACCTGAATCAGAAATTACTAAACGAATAGAAGCAACATATTTATCAAACTGAAAGCTAAAAAAAAATATATATATATATATATATATATATATATATATATCATATTTAAACACACAAATACACACGTATACTGTGCGTGTATATTATTATATATATAATTGTTCGAATCTTTCTTATCCTCCCCGGTGGGACAAAACTGACAAAAGGGCAAGGGTTTTCAAACTGTTTTCACCACGTACCCTTTCGGGTATTTTTAATGCCAGTAATGTACCCGCTCCACTTCGTATAAAGAAAGCAAAACAATGCCAGAAAAAAATTCCATTGTGTATAACTGCAAGTACTGTGCTGAAGGGAAGTAAGTACTGACACAACCAGTATTACTGTAAACAAGAAATTCCATAAAAAAAAAAATTATTATAATTATCTACGTGTTTCTAAGTAGTAAATTTTCAAGGTTCTGGTACTGAGGTGCAAAAACAAAATGCATTATTCATTACATCAGCAGCAAAGGGAGTTACTGAGATTGCTGAATCTGTTTTTCATCAACTAGACTAGTGAGCCGAGCAGCAGCTTCTGCTAAAGCACATCGAAGGCCGGCTTCCACATTTATTCAGACTTAGTTTTGATTTTATGACAAATAAGCTGGAAAACCCAGTTTCACACAGATACTATGATGCTGGGAAAAGCCACAGAGAACGGAGAGGCTCCTCCGCGACATGTGGGTATGATTTGGATATTTTACACCAGAACCTGACTGAAGACGTTTTCTCAAATGGCACTGGAGCCATTCATAATGTTCAATAAACTCATCCTTAACCCTTAATAGCATCATTAACAAAAGCAATATCTGCATGGAATGGGTCTCTAATTAGCTTTAAGTTTCCTTCAGACACATCATGAAAGTTCTATTTCATTTTGCAGTGAGGAAAGGCAATCCACTTTTATAAGCTTACCATCTGAACTACAGTAGAGGTGTCCTGCCTGCCAGCAAGTGGGCGGCCAGGTCCCTACCCTAATAACCCGAAGCGGGTACATTAATGACATTAAAAATACCCGAAAGGGTACGTGGTGGAAAAAAAATGTTGAAAACCCCAGATATAATATATATAACGATGACGAAAGAAAAAGATACGATGATGATGATTTTTCGCTAAATTTTTATTTCTCATTCTCTCTCTTTTTTTTTTTTAACTATTTTTTCGCTAAATTTTTATTTCTCATTCTCTTTTTTTTTTTTTTTTTAAACTATTGATATTTTCGTAGCAATGAAGCTGCCAAGAAAATTTCATATCGTCTGCTGTGAGAAAGAATAATTCTCGCCAAGGACGAGAGCAATGACAATCCCGCATGCTTATAGCATCATAACTCAGTAGGTGCCCTGACTCCAAGGCCTCCAGTGGCCATCTCTGTGATTCTCCGAGTCGCCTTGAAGCCTTCAGAGACAGCATGTGAGTAAAGAAGACGAAAAGTATGGTTAAAATGGACTGGATGACGAAGCACATCGACTAAAAGAGGTTTTACATAGAGAAAAGTACAGTCAGCAAACGAACTATTAGCGTAGTTTCTTAATTCATTGTTCATTGTGGAAATATTGCCATGTGCAGGTGCTAGATTATTTACTTATCAATAAGTAATATTTCCTTTCAAATATGTTATACTTGAAATAAATTAAATTAGAATTTAGTAGATTTATTCAACGTATCAAAGATAATTACTTTGCAAAGTAAGGAAAATATATACGCGAGTCCACGAAGTCTAATTTTATTCTCAACCTAAGCTTCGTGACGGCATAAGCATTTTAAAGCTGGCTTTGCTGCCGCTCGATTCTTGACCCAACGTATCGTACTGTACCGGAGTGTCGTCAGTTTGTCTCCTACAGCCGATAAATAATACATTAAACCGTCTATATTCTTTAATAAATGTGCAATTAAACAAATTTTGTCCATTGATCATCAATTAAATCATTTTAAGGCACATTCAGTGGGCCTAAATTTGACTTCTGATTTTTACACGTGATTAGCCTAGGTCTATTTTCTTGGATACGTAATGTGAATGAATATTTAAATCCAAAATATCTATATTAATCTGCTTTATTTGATTACTCCCGGTATTCTTTTTTTATTGGCGATGTTCTCCTTTTTTCTTATCCTTTTCATAATTGCTTAACATAATTTACTCAGAACTAGCCATATCAAGTCAAAAAAGCAATCATAAAGAAATCAAACGAATATAATTTAGTCCATTTTTTTTTCTAGCTCCTTGCATATCATCCTGTTTCATCCGGACACTTGCAAAGGTATGGTAGTCAAAACTGACGAATACATTAAGAAAGGCTTACTTTCATAAAAACTTTATTCGGTTAATCTTTCTGTAGGTATTCATGTCTCCTGAACAGAAATTAATTAGGATTACTTTCACATGTATGGCTAGACCTACTGCCATAAGCATATCATAAGTAGCTGAAAGGATAGGAAATATGAAAGGTGTTTTTCTCATTTAAGTCTACTTCAGATATTTTTTCTACAATAAAAACCTACTGCTATAATCCAGGGTTGTTCTTTGACAGCTGGAACAATCATACCTACAGGGTTTAACACGAGTTTATGCAAATATTTTGGGGAATGAAAGAAAAAGTAATTTTGAGCAGAAGATGTTCTATAAACATATGCATTTTAAGGCCTCGGTTGTCGGTGAGTAGAATTAAAAAAAAAAAACATTATCATAGCCCTGCTTTCACGTGATTGCTGATGGAGTTCTTAGTTAAGTCGGAGTAGCCTGAGACATTGGGGCAGCGGTGGTGCCGATGTGAATAGAGTATCTCCCGATAAAATGTATTATTTAGGTTTTGAAGAAAAAAATGCTTGCATCATTGAATGTTCCCACCCTATCCATGGTATTCACTGGACACAGATAAAAAAAAGTAAGGCTAACTGAATCTCCCATCCATCAAAGGTAGGTTTGCTTATTCATTAGACACCTATCAAAGATTTCAAGGGTATTCTTAAAAATCTCTCTCTCTC
>NC_087200.1:129777924-129802924 GCF_015104395.2 Macrobrachium nipponense
TTAGTCTTTGGCATCAGGGCGAACATTAATAACAGGTAAATATGAACAGCTATACAAAAATCCACGATTGATTTGTCATTACTACAGGAAGCAAGTTTGGTTTAATAAAGAGAGAGAGAGAGAGGAGAAGAGACGAGAGAGAGAGGAGAGAGAGAGAGAGGAGAGACTTTCTATGAATGTATTAAGTTCAAAAAGAGTACAAATTATACACACCAACGACCGGTGAGAAACAGCAGACAAACTTACACCTGTACATGACTACTACCATAAAAGGAAAACAAAAGAGAAAATCCACTGGGCTAATATGTAAATCAGACCGTCTATTTTTACGCTAAGATAATAAAACATCACGGGCGGAGGAAACAAAACAAAACCATAAACAGCTATGAGGCCGGATGACTCCCCACCCAACATATACATATGTATATGGGTTGGGAGGGCTGAACTCCTCAAAAGAGAATTCTTAAAAGGATAAATAAGTGTCCTTACAAGGTGTCCGCACTTACATCTTACGAGTGGGACAGCACAGAAAAGGAGGCAACCATATCAATCAACTAATTCAATATGCTTGCATCTGCGAACGTGATCAGCCTTCCGAAATAGGGAGATATAGCTTTTAAATATCATCCCCACACCTCATATCCAACGAAGTGGAAGTAAAACTGCTGAAGCTCTCAGCTTGATAGAAAGATCATTACAAACAATTATAAAGGCAATGATTTATTCATATATCATTTTGACACCTGCTGATAAACAAGTGCGGAAAACAAAAGTCCACAGCTCAGTCGTGAAAATACAATTTCTCCCTCACACAGAAAATACACAAAAGTAAAAAAATAAGAATTTAACGTTTAATTCCAAAACCAAATCATGCTCCTATCGCCACCAGAGTTACTGTCCAGTTATACTGACAAGGATTACACAATGTCCAAGATAAACAGTCAAGCAATTTCGAACATATTAAGCTGAGCAACATGTCTAACAACTTATGATTTGATTGATTTATATAGAGTTTTTTTGGCATTATGCCAAGCACTGGGGCAACTAAGTTCATTCAGCGCTGAAACGGAAATTGACAGTAAAAGGTTTGAAAGGTGTTAGAGGGCGGAAACCTCGCAGTTGCACTATGAAGCAATTGTTCGGAGAGGCTGGAAAGTAAGACTGAAGAAAGAGAATATGAACGGAGGTACAGTAAAAGGAATGAAAGTAGTTACAGCTAGGGGCCGAAGGGACGCTGCAGAGAACCTCAAGTAATGCCTTCATTGCACCGAATGAGGTGCAGTATAACGGCACTAACACACCCCCCCCCCCCCCCCTTCATTCGTGGTTATATCAAATATCGACCCTACAGGAATCGGCAATGTGCAGACGGACCATAGAGGACAACTGGAGACTTACTGTAAATAATACAGACTTTCGAGTCCTTTCCTGGGAGGAAGGAAATGCACTTAAAAAAAAAAAGAGAGAGAAAAAAAGGCCTCTCGAGCCGTCATTTGTTTCAATCAGCGGTGAACCACCCACTGCGAAAATGGTTTGGTTACATTCATGGGGAACTCTGAGATGACGTTTGGCCTTCAGTCTTCGCAGGAGTAATTTTATCATCATGGTTGCAAATTTGAAAGAACCCATTTTTTTCCTTTTTTTTTTAGTAATTCGGTGATTATCATTATGAAGCCGTTTACAAACATTCTTACCACCCTTAAAAAGGCTAATGATTTTGATGGAAGCCGAATTTCAAAAGGTAATAAATATATAACTCAGCATAACGTCATTAAGAGTTATACAAAATATCATGAGATATTTCGTTTCACTACCAATCTTCATAAACCAGTAAATATAATGTATTATACAGAGTAGCTACGACTCTATTGAAGTTACTCTATATACTACACTTACTTAATATTGCCACTGAAAGTTACTGCATTACAGAAAAATATACTACACACTATAACGCCTACGCTTTTTCCGTTATTTCATAACTTCATTATTGACTTTTTATTCGGGTAATTATTGATACCTTACGTCTACATTTCCACAAGTTACTTTGCATGAGAGCATAACAGATTCCCTTTGAATTTCAAAATAACTTTTTATATATGTTCCAGAAATATTTCAAAGCACCCGTTGGATCATCACAATGATAATGAGGTTATAAAGCTATCTAGTTGTAAAAGTAGCCGCAATAATTATGACTTAATTCTAATATAGTCATTTATTTATCTCCGTCATGCACCACAATAACAGCATGAACTTGCATCCTCTCACTTGTTAAATATTACGGTTATGGAATATAAGGAAACAGCATGTGGAAGTTTTATGTCATGGCAGAGAGAGAGAAGAGAGAGAGAGAGAGAGAGAGAGAGAGAGAGAGAGAGAGAGAGAATGATTAACTGGTACTTTTCATGTTCTGAAGTTGGTCATGTCTTTTGTGAGAGAACTCCGTAAAATTTCTTGGAGATGATGCACAGCAGTAGGTATCCAACTTCGTACTATAAACTTGTTGCCCTCTTATAAGCTCTATTCCAAACCATAAAGAACTGCGTTTAATTTCTAATTGCACTTTTTCTCCCTAAAATAAAAGCACAAAGCTATACGACCTACAAGTTCATGTTAGCTTGCAACAAGATAATAACAACTAAAATAATATCTCATGATCACATTTCCGTAGTAAGTACCCATCGTCAACATCGCTTCTACAACGCTTAAATGAGCTTTTAGTGCATTAATTCAATCAGCAGTGAAATACTTGAGAAAATTAAAACCAAAAGAACAGAAGGTATCAGGAGGAAATTACCCACACGAACTGGTATAAACAAAAAACCTAAATGAAAATATTCACTGATCAATTCCCCCACTCTGATATAAAAAGCCGTGGCACCTGCAGCCTGTAATTAGGAGCACAAAAACCTGTAGGTTTATTTTCATGTCGTACATCAGGAAACGCAACTAGTACCGGCTGTAAATCACCGTTCAAAGTGTGGCCGTTATATATTTACCTTAGGGACAGTGATATGCTCACCGCTTGGTAATTATGGACACTGAATTGGATGCATCAATGGCCAAGGCCACAGCGTCTTAAAAATTCGTAAGATCCACCTCTCTGGCAATGACGTGTAAGGGCTGCATCGTCTTCCGAGAAAGCTTTTCCATACTTGGTCTTTGTTAAACCAAACCTGTTCCCCACATAACTAGACCAGCTGTCTTGATTGTAAATTTCCCAGAATAGTTTGAGCGGAAAATTGTAAATACTGAATCTACGGGTGTCGGGAAATGCACCTTGGCCCTTTAATCATTGTGGGTCGGCACAGCAATCCTCATTAAAATAACTGACATGGGTATAAATAGGGGCAATGTTTCTTCACGTTTCCCCATTAAAATGTCAATGGGAATGAATACAGGGAGGACAACATGGAAAACGAGTAAACTACTTCAGGATTTCACTCACAATATCCCTACTTTAATATCAATGCCTACTGATATGTGGAAGATTTACCAAAGAGCAATAAACCACCATAAACTTATTATTTACGATCAAGTTGTTTAGTGTACTATTTCGTAATAAATGAATCTTATAACTTTTTTTTTTTTATAAAGTTGATTTGAAGATACGTATATCATTCCAATGTAACTCTCTCTCTCTCTCTCTCTCTTCTCTCTCTCTCTCTCTCTCTCTCTCTCTCTCTCTCAGTCCAGGCACCTAATGCAAGTTTGTTAACACGATTTTGGTAAAACGGAAGGAAATCAGGCTTCCCAGTTCATCAGCAGTCGTTTTCTAATTCTGCCCACGAGTCTCAAGATGTTTATTCTTCTTTTTTGAAGATTATTTTTCTCAATGGACAGATGTTCTCTGTGGCAGTCATTTCTTAATCCTTTATAGCCATTATTGAGGAGTAATGAAAGTCCTGGCTTCTACGAAACGAGTTATATGAAACAACCTTACATTCACTACCCCGAAAGATAATTATTGACATATATGACATCCATCAATACACAATTGCAAGAAAAATAACTAAAAAATGGCAAAAATGAAGAAAGACACCAGGCAATTGTACATCATGATGTGTTTATCAGACATGGTTGCGATCGCAACTCTCCTAACTTCTATGCAGAAACAGGATGATGATTTCCAACATCAGTAGAATGGTAAATACGTGTCATTTTTCGATAAAAGCTTGAAATAGAGATCCCAGCTTTTCCGAAGTTGGAAAACAACACTGATGAAACTTATTTGTTGTTGGAGACTTATCTATCAAACATTAAACCCTATCCTTTTCTGTGTTGTCTTAAATACACTTGATTTCATACCTGCTTAAATTGTAATATCAATATAGAATACACAACTCCATTTGCAACAAACTTAACCTCAGGTAAAATCATCCACCTTCACGTGCCAATAAAATCTGATCACACAATAGATTCTAGAAACACAGCACCTTTGAAAAAGAAAAATTAGGCAAAAATATTCAAGGGCGTATTAAAAGTATTTTTCCGCATCCTCTACCTGGGGCTATTTTAGCAAAATGACAACCTAATAAAAGCTATCAAAGTTTCATGTTATACAATTAAACAGCAAGGAGGCCACTTTTCACTGTATTCACTTGACCCTGAAGTATCCTAAGGTGATAATGAAAGTCTGATCGTGTACGAAACACAGTAAACACAAACACAGATAAGGTATGAACTTTTTCAAACAGAAGCACAGCGAAGGTATGAACCTTTTACAAATCACAAATGGTGTGTGCTTATATGCGTACGAGTTCACAGCAAAAACACTATCATACATGCATTCTCTATTAATACTTACCGTGCTCTGCTGAAAATATTGTCATACCTTTCAATTTAAAACGATATGAACAACGATATATAATTACACTTAAAAATAAAAAGGAATTATCAACTATTAACTGGATAGTTGTACCATCAAAAGTACATGTAGATCATCTGACAGAATGTTTATATTTTACATTAATTTGGCGTAATAATAATTACCAATAAGCTAAAACTGATATATAATAAAGACCTTTCTATTAACATTCCTTTCTATATCATTCCTGCTTAAATTTCTGCCGCCAAAGGAGAGCTACAAAAGTTAAATGTTTAGTAGAGTTTTCATATTCTTTCAAGAATCACTATTACTTAACAACTTATGCCTGCCACCTTCATCTGTTCAGCGTTCTTTAATTCTTATAACGGGGGTATCAGCTCCCTGTGGTCGGCGATCAAATGGATAAGAGTAAAATATCCAAAAAGAAATTCAATTTCAAAGGCATTCATCAACAAAGACCGAACAAAAAAAATTGGTTTTACTTAATGAATGTTCCGTTGCGATAGTTCTATCGAATTTATCGATGAATCAGATTTATTCACAAATTACCGGATGACACCTTAACAAAGAACTCTCCTGCTTGTAATCAAGCTCCGAGGAGACTTAATCGAAAGTACAAGCAACCTCGTTAGACACATTTCGAGGTAGTGCCGTTCACTGGAAAACTATCCTTCAACTCTGCTCGAATGAAAGAAAACAAATAATGCGGAATATACACATACTTCGCCTACATACTACACGCATTTAGCAGTATTATGACACTGTTGCCCTGGGACGTGTCAATAGCTTGTAATTTTAATTTACCCAATGTCCAAAAACAGAGAGGCTCCCAAGTACCGGATTAAGAGATTCTCGATGGACGAAATGTGGGATAAGTCTCTACAACTGAGGACCACGGGAATTATTCCTTTGCTCTTCTACGTTGCAGAGAAAATAAATCAAAAGCATTCTTACTGCTCTGTTGGGTGCTTTAAGTGTACCACATCAGGAACACCCATAGAAGTGACCTTGAATGCCATCCCCGACAGGAAGGTCAATGCAATTTCAAACCACTAAAGGGACTTTACAGACACTCCACATAGTCAACAAACGACGTTCATTCAGACAACAAACAAACCAACATTCAAAACGTGCAACCGTCATTACGATAATTATCCCATCACACCGCCAGACCATAAACATTCACTATCATTAAATGAGCAGGCCTCTAGAACACTGGTTTCTTTAAAAAAAAAAAAAACATTCTCATATCCCACCTGAAATTAGTGACACTGTTGAGGCAATGAGAATGGTTGAATATGCTCCCTAAATTTCATAAAAGGAAATACTTCAAGGTATACGTTAAGTCGAAGCTCTGGGATAGCTTTCCAAAATAACCCAAAAATCAGATATTCAGTGGGGACATTGTGCAGAAACTCGCTTTGTTGCGTTTTGTAAATATGTATATGATTACCTTCTTTTAACCTTGCAGGAGAGCTTCATTACATTATAGGTATAAGAATTACATCCATGTGGAAAATAAATAAAGTGTGTGGGTGAAAAAAGATCTATATATATATATATATATATATATATATATATATAGTATATATATATATATTATAATATTATATAATATATTTACATATATATATGTGTGTGTGTGTGTGTTGTGTGTGTAGTATGTGTGCGTGTGTGTTTGATATATATATATATATATATATATATATATATATATATATATATATATATATATATATATATATATCTGAAGAAACACTATGTATAATTTTATTTCAATTATTATTATCAATATTCAAACCATGAGGGTAATATGCATCGAAACCTACCATGAAGAATTCCCGCAATTAAGGCGTCCTCTTGAAAGCATAACAACTCGAGTCAAATCAAATTTATTTTCCTTTTCCGTAACAAACATTATAATTCATAATCAGAATAATAAAATAGCCCTAATTGGGCGAGTTCATCCATTATATGTTAGTACAAGGTAAACATTAAGCTCGGAACCCTGGGGTTACTTCCCAAGGGGTCCATTTATCACTTCATCTTTCCTCACAATTTCCTGCCACAAAAACCACCTGCGAAGAGGTATAAGCAATGCCCCGAAATCTTGCTTCGCTTACACACGGATATCTCTACTGTTAATCCCTCTGCCTTCATAAATACAACCAATATTTCTGTTCGCAACTGAAATTCAAGCCAAGTTTAACAACTCTGTGAAGCCTTTTCATCTCCCTTCCTAATCGTGTTTTAAATCTGCATTGGTTTTTTAACATACCTACATTTTTTATTGTTCTCTTCGTACAACTTATGGGATTACTGTAGGCATTACTTAGGTTTTATAGCAACGTGCTTTCGGCCCCAAAAGGGCAAGGCATTTGGTTCCATTTTACTTTACCTCCTTACATATTCTCTTTCTTCCATCTTACTTCCACGCTCTCCTAACAATAATTGATTCAACAACTGGGAGGTTTTCCTCCTGTTACACCTTTCAAGCCTTTTTAATGTCAATTTGCTTTTCAGCACTGAATGACCTCATAAGTCCCAGTGCTTGGCCTCTGGCTTATATTCTAGAATCTAGATTCAATTCAATTCAAATTTCCCCTTTGTTCGGAAACTTTCAAGTCTTCCTGTTTTCTTTGAATTCCAATTATCTTCCCAATTCAAATACTTTTATTCACCAGCTTGCCAAGTGTAGACGTATTCATCATCCTGCCTAATAATCAATGCCTGAAATAATCGTACCATCTCATCTGTTTTGTCAGTCATGTTCGTGGGAGCACCAAGCTCGACTTCTGTACCAACTCTGAATGAAGTCACATCAAGGGTGTAGGATTAGTTGTGATAACAAGGGGAGTGTGAGAGGCATACTGACGGATCAGGTACTCGGACAGATGAACTTGCTATTTCTCTTCATACAGGCATCTATGCGATATGAACTTTGGAAAAAATTGCAAGGGCTATTCCTTCTCAACCTTGAAAAAGATGTCTTAATGACAATGTAAGCATGGCAGCCACAATGATGGAGGGGCAGCAAGACACATCTATGAATGGTGGTCTTCCTGTGTTTGGTGTTTCACTGAAATCCCAACCACTTTTGTAAGAGGAGTTGTGATGACAAGGCACGGGAGACAGACACACTGATGGACAGACAGTCGAGTGATATCCCTTCACGCACATTATGCACGATGGTTTACCCTTGAAACAAATTTAACTGATAATGCTTGGCAGGTACACAAATGGACAGACCCATCAGAATGACAGACGACCTCACTTGCCGCAAAACTTTGGACAATGGTATATTTTTGTATTTGGTTTGACTGAAATCCTTCTAACCTTTAACCGTGTTGGAGGGCTTTTGATAGGACGATAAGTGACCGTGACAGACACACTGATGGACATACACACATCATACGAACAGCAGAAAAATTTGCAGTCCCTTGGACTTGTTCAGTAGGAAACTAATTACTGAAAGCCTCGCAGTGGTAGCTGTGGGCGTCCATAATGACTCACTTCAAAGCTTAAGCAAAATAATGCAAAATGGGAAATATGCACAGAATCACTGGAAGCACCTGATAATTGTGTTCGCAAGTTACAGCTCTCAAAGTCACAGGTTTATAATGACGATGATCGGAAAATCTGATCATTTTTAAAAGGAAAAACTGGCACCAGTAAATCATCTTAAAACGTATCCAAAGTCTCTTAATTTAATGTTTTGTGGAACATACCCCCGAAATCCAACCATCATTATACAAGTTACTGGGTAAATATAAATGAGTCGGATGGACGGACAGACAGACACAAAATAGGGAGACGGGGGTATAGCCTGACATATATAGACGACTGATAGACAACGTAAACCTTTGTTACATGCTACCGACTGCTTCGCAGGCATATAATAAATCAAATACTATATAAATAAATAAATATATAAATTTGAAAAATAAATCAAGAAATATATAAATGTTCTTGGATGTTAAGCATACATCTATAAAGGAGAATTCAACCCAAAATTGGACATTCAATTGCTACCAAGAAAAGATCTCGGTAAATCTATTTCTCCAAATACTAAACTTTTGATAATTCTTATATGTCCAATATATTTCCAAAAAAAGTCGGGTGATTGGGAAAACTTACATAACGAGAGCTGTGGTTAAGGTAAGCATAAAAGGGAAAGAATATGTAATAACGGCTGAAGCCTTATGGATAGTGCGAATGAAATGAAGATAATCACTAACAAGCAGTAGATGGCTATAAGAATAGGTACCATGGTTGAAAAGCAATGTTACAAGTGAGGCGTCCAGTGCTAAAACCCATACTCGCCACAAATTGAGAAATGCATTTTATCGTACATCTGGAATCCCCTTTGTTTCCTCTTTCGAATGGTGTGAGTGTATATTTTGATGATGAGAATACGGTGCAATTTTGCACTATATAATCTGTACTTTTGTAAACTTCAGCATTAATTTTGCTCATCAATTTTACAATCAATCATACAATCAATCAGTCAATCAAATTGTGCACAGTCTAACTTTTTTCATATATAACCTCATACTTTTGGGGTCCTAAACATTCCAAAAATTCAAACCTGAAGAAAATATCTTGAAAAATAAAAGAGTTATGGCCTTTTTAAATTTACAAGTTTAAAGTACTTTTTTCTCTATTTTTTAAAATGTGGTGAGTGGGGGTTTTACCACTGGACGCCTCAAATGGTTACTAGGAAGTAAGAAACCTAATATACAAAGCTAAAACTATGAAACAAAAAATGTTGCCAAGGAACGTCGAAATATTTGTAATATCAGGTGGGAAAAGGAAACACAAGATACACAACTGAAAAAGACAGCAGGACATACAAGAAAGTGGATAAAAAATTACTCAGGCCACTGTAAAGTAAGGAAAGTCACAGCTTTGGAAGGATAGTAGAATGGGATGGTTTTCTTTGGTTAATGTGGAAAATTATCAAAGGGAGAACTAACGGAGAAGTGAATTATCATGCTGAGAAAAGACCAAAAAGATGGTTGCTTCTAACCATTATAAACCATGGTTGTTTATTTTTTTCCTTATAGGTGATAACTGTGCAAAATTCCATGGTGCGCCGTAAGCATAAAGAGGCTGCCATTAGTCTCAAATCGCTTTGATTTAGTGCAATTACGAAAATCAAATTTCACGCATGACTTTCTAAGGGGAGTAATCAAAGACCACTAAAAAATGTCACGCGTTAATAACAACCATTTTTTTTTAGAGATAAATGATATACACCAAATCCATTTTAGTTCCTTTAATCATAAAATATTCTGTTGACTTGACAGCACCCTTCCAGATATTAACCAGATATTACACTCTTGATGGAATGAACCAGTACTCATAAGAGACAGCAAGAGTCACGCTTTGATTTTTGTGCTCTTAATCAAACTGTGGTATGTGAACACCTCAAAGGTAATTAATTTTAAACGAAATGCACGAATCTGACACTCAGTGAGGGTAAACAGACCGCCTCGGGCAGGCTAAAGAACGAAGGCACGAAGGCTAATCAGAGCAAATGCCTGCGATTATTTAATTCCAGGCTAATTAGCAGCTGTAAGCGTCGACTTCCTGTATTAGGAAAGCCGCAAGAAAACGGTTCACGTAGCTAAGATTTGTCTATTATTTCCATTTTTAGACTGGTGGAAACAGAGGACGCCACGTCGCTTCTCCGCAGTTCAGAAGAATAATACACAACCGAGCGCGCTATTTTAACCACTTAACGTGTAATGACTATATAAAGTCATTCTTTTACCAGCTCCAGGCAAGGAATTCCATTTTCTGTCACAGTAATGGCAGAACTCAGCATAACTATCGCTGCTTCGATATTTTGCGTATAACGGCAAAGTAAAACATCCTCCTGCAAATAAATTTTACCAAGCTTTGCGGTGCAACGAGCACATGAATAACCACATGAATAAATATATCATCGCAGGATGAGAAACGTTATGTCAAATTATGCCTAATAATATGCTAAACCTAACACATAACAAACTATTAAAATGATATATGCAAACGTGCTGAAATACACCTGCTCACGAAAAAGGGAAAATCCACAATTATTATTATTATTATTATTATTATTATTATTATTATTATTATTATTATTATTATTATTATTATTATTATATTCACAAGAATCTGTCTTAATCGATCTAAATATGAAAAAAATGAAAAAGTAAATATTCATAAAAAAATATAGAAATCATCATTACAAAAATTCATTTATATATATAGAGATGAATTTCTTCTCTATATCTATAAATATATATGCAGCAGACGTTCCAACAAGAAACAATTACAGCAATATTAAAACAAAAGATGCAGGAAATTAATTGTTAGTAATATCATCAAAGTACGTATAAAAAGATGCATGAAATGAATTATTAGTAATATCATTAAAGCACATATAGGGAGATATGTGAGTTTTACCAAGATCTTTTGCAGCATTAGATATGTTTCTAGATGCTGTGACAGTTACCTTGGAATAGAATGTGACATCAAATATCGTCACATATTCAGCGTCATTATTTCACATTGAATCGCGGAGTTGGAACACTAGAAATCTTTTACAACAAGCAGTCATTTCCTTTAGTACTATGGAAGAACAAATAGCTTCAACTGCACGTGCTATGTCTACATAAAAGATTGAATTTCATCTCAAATCTTAGACAAAATCACCTCAATATTCTACCAGTAACTCTTGAAGACCCTCTCTCTCTCTCTCTCTCTCTCTCTCTCTCTCTCTCTCTCTCTCTCTCTCTCTCTCTATCGACTTGAGGAACCAAACCAACGACACTAAGAACTCGCACAACTACGATAGGAATCTTGATCGAACCAACAGCTCCCCAAATAAGGAATTCGTGCTCAAGGCGCAAAATGATTTTGAAGTCCGGCATCACTAAGTGCATACGATATCTATTAAAAAATAAATGTGGTCGCAAACATAGCTTATGCATCTGCTAATCAATGAGGCATCAAAGAGATACAATTGTACAAATATAATATCTCTCTTTATGCATGTAAGTATGTATGACAGAAAATCAAATGGAAGTAAATAGATTTATAATACATTATTCTTCTAATTCATTAATATGCGTTTGGTTGCATACATGTATTCATGTTAAACATACAATTACAAATAATGTTTGTATATATATATATATTATATATAATATATATATATATTATATATATATATATATATATATAATCATAAATTTTAAATTATTTATTTATACATGTATACATACTGAATTTAGAAGATATGTAGTCATGCACATATTCTAACAAACGAACATGTGCACATACCGTACATATGCAAATATATGTAGATGAACATGTGTATGTATTTGCGGTCATTTAATACTTGAGTAATGACCCGGTGCACCCGGAACAAATAATTCTGTTCCTCTGCTCTAACATTTGTATGACAATTATGAGGACAAACATGCGGGCACACATGTATCAAATTTTATATATATATATATATATATATATATATATATATATATATATATAATATATATATAATATATCAAACATAAATATATACATACATACACACACACGCGCACACGCACACACACACACACACACACACACACATATATATATATATACATATATATAATATAATATAAAAGGCCCATTAAAACACACTGGTTTAAAGCTAAGGACTATATTTTGGTGGACTGACTCACACCCTTATCAAGTAGTGAATGACAGAAGAAATTACATTGGCGAAATATATAGTGGGAGATATGCCCTTACGTGATGCCTGAGGTCAACGCTAAGCAGACGTTCTGTTAATTGTCTTAATCCGCTTCATCATTGCCCTAAGGAAGATATTGTCTTTATGGATATGGTCAGAGTCCCAGGCTTCATTAGAAAGGTTGCTCCTAATATCTTGTTATTTTATCAGTGAAGATTCTACCATCTGACATTTGTATCAACAGCTGCTCTTTATAAAATTTGGGATGAGTTCCAATCCATGGTATAGTTTGTCATTTATATGATGGAAAATTGCTGAACTATGTTGTCCATATCTAACTGAGAGCTTATGTTGAATTAATCTTTCTGAGAGAGATTTTCCTGTGAACCCATAGTATGACTTATCACAATCCCTACAGGGGATTTTATAGACTCCTGTCTTTAGAAACTGGTTTCTGCTGAACGTCAATTAAGGATTTCCCCAATGTATTTGGAAATCCTTAATTAATGTTCAGCAGAAACCAGTTTCTAAAGACATCATAGACTCATATGTCTTTAGAAACTGGTTTCTGCTGAACGTTAATTAAGGATTTCCCATACATATTTGGAAATACTTAATTAACGTTCAGCAGAAACCAGTTTCTAGAGAAAAGACATAGGAGTCTATGAAATCCCCTGTAGAAATTGATTGTGATAAGTCATACTATGGATTCACAGGAAAATCTCTTTCGGAAAGATAATCTCAACATAAGCGCTCAATTAGATATGGACAACATAGTTCGTCAATTGGCATATCTCCCTATGTATATTTCGCCAATATAACTTCTGTTATTCACTACTTGATAAGAGTGTGAGTCAGTCCACTGAAGTATAGTCCTTAGCTTTAAACCAGTGTGTTTTAATGGGGCTTTTATGCTCGAGATGTATCCTCTTCTAACAATAGAAGTCATTTACACACAAACACACACACACCTACACACACACACATAGTATATATATATATATATATATATATATATATATATATATATATATATATATATATATATATATACATATATACATATATATATATATATATTTCTATATATATATATATATATATATATATATATATATATATATATATGTTTTTAGGGCACAACACTAAACACGTAAGGGGAAAGAGGAAAAAATGGAGCGCTTATGACTTACCTTGAGTTATGTTATTATTATATGCTTTAGGTCGCCAGGAAACTCAGTTATGCACTAAATTACATTTATTTACAAATAAAACATTGAATGGCCTGAGATAAATGAAAGGCATATAGGTCACATGGAAAGAGCGCCATGTACTGTCTGGATTACTCTTGTCACTCATAATACAATAAAATGGCCGAATTCAACATTTAACGCAAAGCTGGTTTCCAAATTGATGATCTCCGGTAATAAAAGCACTTGCAAGGATGCAGGGATGCACAGAGTCCACAGTGGCAATCTTAGTTGGCTTGCGCATGTAGCGTGATGTCTGATGAGGGCTCCAACCAGCGATGATGAACAAAGGGCTGACAACAAGTCAGAGGCAGACATATATCCGCTATAGGAACTGGAGTTGACTGAGGACGAAAACAGAGCATTCGCAAGGGACCTCGGTTCAAAGCATGGCCTGCGTCATTGTCTGGAAAGATGCAAAAACACAGCCAGCAGAGTTGTGGAAGAAAGGCCTTAAAGCTTAAAGAGTGGGGGTAAAAATGGCTGCTCTTCTAGCAGACAAGGTAAATTTAAACTTCCAAGGAGGCGAGGCGATATAAAAATGTAACTGTATATATATATATATATATATATATATATATATATATATATATATATATATATATATATATATATATTATGAAAATATATTTTTTAGTTGCTCCAGTTACTTTGCATGGTTTTGACTTGTATATAAGTATGGATGGATGTATGTATGTATGTATATGCATTTGTGTGTATTTGTCAAAGGAAATTCATAAATGCAATTACAATTTGCTGAAAAAAACTTGAAATATGGGTATATATACAACCGCATACGTATAATATGACTTGTCTTTCATTTTAGTAGTTTCTTTTTTATTCAAAATTCCACCTCGATTCCTCCCAGAAATGCAATTACACTGAAAATTTAGGCCTTGACTGGAGGACGAGGGGTTTGAACAAAGAAAAAAAAACTAAAAGGTTCTTTTTTGTCATTTAATTCATACTTATGTAAAGTAACTAAGTGACTGAATAAATGTTTCTAATCTTTTTTATTTTTTTTATTGTTATTCACCAATTTTCACTGATACATAAACACACGCTTGCGCGCACGTATACACACACACACACACACACACACACACATATATATATATATACATATATATATATATATATATATATATATATATATATATATATATATATATATATAATGTTTGAGTCCTTACGCTCATATCACATATAATTGAATGAAGGTCTAAAAGTAGGTAAATAGGAACCTGTACCAATACTACTTCAACATGAAAGTTAATAGAAATTTCTCCATCGGCAGGTTCTATGATAAATACGAATGACTCCTTTTTTTATATTATTACATTATTTTATTTTGTTTAATTTTTCTCCTTAAACCACAAATCACCAACGAATTCCAGGTACTGCAAACAGTACTTTGTGCTAAACCTTCTATTAGCAAATCAACAGGGAAAGATCTCGAATAAAGGAGCTTAAGGAAGAGGTGAAGGCATGAGAGAGAGAGAGAGCAGATAAGAATAAAAAATAAGTCACCACAAAGAATTGTTGGGAAGAAGAGTGAGAGGAGGAAGAGGATTGAAGAAAGGGGCATAGAGATAGAAAGTCTATCTATACAGCCTCGGGCCGATGATGCATAGCCAGCCACTCCTTGTCCCGCTCATCACCAATACCTAGATGCTGTGGCTTCTACTGCGTCAGTAATTGACCACCGGGAGATGCAATATTAAAGGAAGCCAACAATATCTATACCTGCCGCCCCTCATCTTCCACACCCGGAGTGAAGAAAAAAAATGAAAATAAACGGCAGTAAAGTGAAGTAAATGGAGAGAGTAATGCTAATGTCATAGCAGGTCCGATTTCAACATCTGGTAGAATACTTACTACCCAGTAATGACAGCAAACCTTATACTATATACAGAATTAATAACAACAAACGTGATTGCTGAGCATGCTATATACATGGGTGTACGTCTGTATGTGAAAGTGCGTCTGTTAGTTTGCAAGTTACATGGAAAAATATAGCAGAGTATGATTTTAATTTAGAAAAAACACGACGATACTTCACCATTGTGCACTCAAAGAATTTCTTTTTTTCTATCTTCATGCAAGTGTAACTTTACTTTCATGAAGTGGTGATCAAAGCCGAAATTGCCAAAAGTATGAACAGCTCAATTACCTCCAGGAGGATTCAGATACAGAGCACTCTGTCCGCCATTTTCCTTGTTATAATGTATTATGAAGTAATATACTGAAGACTAATGCTAATAAGTCTTTGCAAAAGGAGCCAGCCGAAAAATAAACAAACTAATATAACCTAAATCATGAGGGAGTTTAAGAGTTCTGTTCATTTACTAAGAGTAAGAGAGGGCAATCTAGAACGCTCTCCGGAACATAATTCCTTGGTAAATTTATAGTGTATCTGTCTGTGCATGTAGTACCTTAGTATATGTTTAATCAACTCTCGTTCGTCAAGCATAATTATTGGCACAAGCACTTGAATCAGCATCGACTTGAGTCTCTAGCGAGAAGAGAAGTAGTAGGTGGTATGAACTCACAGTGTTACCACAGGTGTACGGGAGAATGATGTTTTCCCTTATATTTGATACGGAGAGTACAAATCAACTAGTTCCGTTTTAGGGACGTCCGTTCTCATGCCAGGGTAAACAATATTTTCAAGGCACGTGGAAAAATCTCCTTCTAACTCCTGAGAAAATTTAAGGAAGATTTCTGTGTAATACTGATAAACTCTTCCCGTTGCAGAATCGTAATGAAGACAACAATGGGGCGAGATCATGCACGCTGGAGGTTGCCAGATATTAAAGATGGTTATCTTGACCAAATTTCCAAGCGTCTCATCACTTCTCTTTACCAAGATTCCGTTTGTATTGTATTTAACAAGCATGTTAATTAGCCAAGTTCCTTGGACATTCTAATCATTACCGTTGTTCCTTCCAACTTTTTCAAAAATGAAGAATCGACTTTCCCGTACGTAAAATAAAATCGGCAAACATATTTCTTGAAAGCAGATAAATTTATAAACGCGCGCGCGCGCATACACACATACTTACATGTCATTAAATACGTAGCGTGTGACGATATATTCAGCTAAGGCCGCAGGAAGAATAAAAGAAAGTTGTACTAAGAGCTTTCGTGTTATTTCAACACATTTTCGAGGCACTTCGAAAATGTGTTGAAATAACACGAGGGTGCTTGGTACTCCTTTCTATTATTTTTCCTTCGGCCTTAGCTGAATATTGTATATATATATATATATATATATATATATATATATATATATATATATATATATTATATATATATATCATTACTGAAGATACAGATATTAATGCAATCCAGCATTGAAGCCCTTTTCATTTATAATTTTTTCCTTTCAAAAAGAGCTATATATGAATAATCATTTGTAATTTATTAGTTTCAATGACAAATACCTTCGCCCATTATCCGCATCCCGAAAATCAGCAGCTACTATGTCATACATTGAAACTCTTTCCATTTCTGTCTATCCTGTAGCAATAGTGGATTCTGTCCTTAGCATTTTCGTATGAAAAGATCCAGGTCCATACTCATGACCAATTACACTTTTTGCCGATGTGATAATAATCACTCACAACAATCCATGAAAGTAAAAGTAAAATGGTCTACTTACCATTTTATACAAAGTTTATGAACAGGTAACGCCTCCACTGTTTCAGAACGTACCTGGAAAGAGATTGTAGTGAGTAATGAATAGGCATTCATATAATAATAATAATAAATAATAATAATAATAATAATAATAATAATAATAAAATGTTATTAAAAATAAAAAAAAAAAAAAAAAATTGCTGCCTCAGCTGCATTAATTTATAAAGGTTTCTTCTCTATTTTTCTAATTATTGATTTCTCATTGTTGCTTAACTGGTGAGCAACAATGAGAAACAATAATTAAAAAATAGAGAAGAACCTTTATAAAATTAATGCAGCTGAGGCAGCAATCACTTTTAATAAAACATGGTTTAAAAGAGGTTTACTTCCAGCATACATAATAATAATAATAATAATAATAATAATAATAATAATAATAAAAACTTTAACGAAGAGAAAATTAAATATATAATAATACGTTTTCAGGTGTAGAAGGTACTAAAATTATAACTAAATTTACCTCCTATAATAGGATTGTAACCTGGAACAATAGTAGGTAATGCAATAACTCTCATAATTGGTATAATGAAGCATAAGAAGACATCACTTGTTTCTGAATGTTCACAATATATCTGACGATAAACTGGGATAAATGACTGAACAGTATGAAATGAGGGTGTGAGAGATGAGGCACAGAAGTACTGCAGCATGGATCTAACATTCCCAAATATAATAATAATTAAATACGAATAATATTGGAATAATACCGCCAAATAGGTTCTTATACCCGAGTAACACTTCCTACTAGACCATTTATATTTAACGGCTGCAGCAAAAGATAAACACTGTTGAAGGATGCTAAAAAATGGAATGATTACATTTACATGGCAATAGTAGACGAGCTGACTGTTTTTAAGAACTAAACTGAATTGGTTATATTTCCGTGATGCAGCAAAAATGATTGATTATGTTTTTAAAAATATCTGATAAATAGATTAGTTACAATGGAATAACACAACAAACAAGGATTAACAACATTTAAATTATGATTCAAAACCAAATGCCTACATTTAAACATTACTAACTGGGTTCAAATTTTGAGAGAATCTGCTGAGTGGATTGAGTTGATAGAATGATGAAGCTAATACAAATGCTTTACTTACTTTGGAACGGTGCTACAAAACAATCCGGTTACATGGAGATAGCGTTGTAAAACAGATTTTTATACCTGCACTATAAACAGACTGATATACTTCAAGTGACACTGTTCTGAATATTCTTTGAGAATAAAACTAAAATTAGTAGAATATATTTCAATAAAACCAACTGGATTGATATAGTCTATAGAATAGTAAAATACAGCTCAATAAAACTTAGCACCAAATATGGATTGATTCTTATAATGCTGCTATAATATCGCTTGGCTATAATACAAGGATTACAGTTAAATCCCGCCCCCTTCCCCCCTTTAAAATCGCCGGGGTCAAAAACGCCCCCACTTTTTTTAAAATCGCCCCGCTGTGAAATCGACCCCTGCAAAAACGCACCCTCTTTTAACAAAATCGCCCAAACAGTACAAAATTTAAATAGTTAATAATTTTAACAGAATTTTAAAGCAATAGCCATTTCTAAACACAAAGAAACCGTATCTTACTGTCTTTCGTTTTTCTTTGTATGGACTATTCATGTTTCTAATTATCTAATCGTTCTACTATTCATTCATTAATTATCTAATCGTTCTACTATTCATTCATTTCCGTTAAAAAAGAGGCAAATTCGTTGGATCGATTTTTATTACAAACACAAAGAGACAATAAATCATGCACTATGGCACTGCACTATTCATATCAATAAAATAGATGACAATAAAATTGAATATTAAAAAGAAGTACGGCAAAAATGTATCAAAAATGAATGTGTGCCACGGCTACTGTGTCAGTCAAAGTTTGGCGTTGTTAGTGCGTGTAGGCTGACCAAAAAACTGTCCATGACGATGTCTTGTAAACTTTGCTGTTAATCTATGTCTTCGGAACATAACTAACCAGTTTCTGCAGCGCAGCTGTCCTCGATGTTTGCAGTCAGTCGTTCAAATGCGGGTCTGATGTGGGGCCAGTCCATATTTCTGTATATGGCGCCAGACAGCCATCACACTGGACAGCCTCTTGTCTTGGCAGGACGGTCTGTGAGCTCAGTATGCATTTACTAGCCATTGGGGATAATGACAGTCCACGAAAGACACGTTTATATATCACCATTTTCAGCTTGGACAATTATAAGAAGCAAGAACATCCTCAAGCGTTATTCATTTAAACATTTATAAATCTTAACGACAATTCTTAATAGTTAGAAAATTAGTAAGCAAAAAAATGCGAACGTTTTGCGCCGCCATGTATCTTTTAAAATGATCAATATTTTAATCGGGGAATTTTTATACTGTTGGGCGATTTTGTTAATGTGGGGGCGTTTTTGACGGGGACGATCTTACAGTAGGGCGATTTGACCTGCACCCTAATCAAAAGGTACAACGCAAAATAATTCGGTGCAACAATATGCACAACTCTCAAGTGAGAGACGTCTGCAACACATTAGGGAAGATTCGTCAGCACCATTTTTGTTCTTTCCATCAGCCTGTTGCCTAGAGCCTAGACGCCGTCGCGATTTCTTTCTTGCATTCTACTGTAACTATTCATATGAATCCTCTCCCAGGCCGACGCTCGGCAGTCGTCGGACACACTATAGGATATCCTCAAGAATCCTAGCCGACTGGATGATTGCTTCCCGCCAGCCTGACGGATTTGCAAGGGTTCGTGGGAACGAGGAACCGTACCATGCCAATCTGTTCCCGACTTACTCCTGACGTCTTGTCTCCTATATCTAATACAATCAGGGTGTCTATCATCATGGACCAAAGAATAGTTGATCTTCCATGGGAATAGGAAAATTGTGTTATATGGCAAACAAAACAGTGATAATCTCCACGATAATATATGGAAAGTCATTACGAAGAAAATGAACAAACCAGTTGAGTATGCTCTAAGTATATTATACCTGAAATAACAAATGCAGATTTAAAATGCATGCTCTCTGCCTTCTTGTTATCCACTAAGCCAAAGCCCTACATCAGAATTATCATAAACTATGCAGAATAATTTCGTATTTTGTAGCGCCTTAACGCGCAGTATTTATACGTTTAATCTGAATTTCTATCTTATATAAAATACAGTCTGTTGAGGGCCTCATTATTACAAAAATAGACTCTTCAGAATTATTTCGTTCATTTTCCGGACACAAGGCATCAACGAGCATATATATAATCAGTCAGAGAAGACAAAATTATTATGGATCAAAGAAGAAAACGGAACCATCTACAAAACCAGAAGCGTAATGAAACGTACATATCAATGTGATTTTTGCTAATGCTTTTGTGAAACCAGTTTGTCGATTTGAGGTTTGGTGTTGGCCATCGACGCACTTAAGTGGTTGAGCAGGCCACATGAAAGGGAATCACAGCTTTGTTTGATATGAATTATGGTTGAGAATACTTTCTCTCGCATATAGGTAATTGCAATTGGGATGAGTATCTCTACTTCATTTTTTGCATCAACTATAGTTAATATCAGCATCCTAAGTTGTAACTAGAGATATACTTCCTATACTATGTTACTTAAAAAGCTACTCAATACCACTATCGTAAACAATCCCTATTATCCCCTGAATAGCACGTCAAGTCTAATTATTATTATTAATATTATTATTACTATTATTATTATTTTGATTATTATTTATTATTATTATTGCTGCTGAAAAAAACAATAACAGCTATATTCTAATTGATAGTATGAGAGAAGCCCCATTAAGAGAAGTTTTGCTAATTTTTTCTGTTATGTAAATATTTTTGCATATGAACAGTCTACAAAATTCTGCCCTTACCAAATTCCTGAGATGTATGCTAGTATTTGCACTAGACAAGGTTTTTTAGCCATGCCCCTAGGTTTTGTTAGGTTAGGGGTGGAAGGGTTAGGTTAAGTTAATACCTCATTACTAATTTGGGTGTAGGAAACATCGAGAGATTGTTTAAAACAAAAATTCTATGGTTAGTTTTTGAGATAAGGCATCCTGCTTTTTTCAGGAAAAGGTAATGGTATTTGTGCCAGCACTCTAAAGCCTGTGTTTCTCATGCCGCAGGCAACAGATCGTCGCCTGCTTCAGACAATAAGTCACCAAATTCTGTGATTCTCAACGAGGAGCCATAAAGACTAATATCAAATACTTGTACATGATTGGTCCGTTAGTTATGTGTAAGTTTCCTGGCCGTTGACTGGCCAGCAATTCACATAAGTACCGCTGGAGATCATTAATAAAGCATCATTTCAAGATCATACCTCTTGTCTCAATCACTCCTGCTAAAGTGGTGACCCTGCCACACCAACATCCAGCAAAGATGTCCGAGACTTCCGACGATGAAACATTACCATCCCCTTCTGCCACTCCTGCCGATACCCTTGCCCAAGTCATACTTCCAACCTTCACATCGACTAAGGCCTACATTTAGTTCCGTTGCACCTAAGTCACACTCCTAATCTAGGGCATACGTTCATCATCGACGAAGGCTGATTACATTCTCACCGCCCTCCTGGACCACCTCTTCCCCAGCTAACAGAGTGGCTGAACGCTAAGGGCACCAACATCATCCAGTACAAAGACCTGAAGGCTTACAAGACAGATTCATGCCATCCTCAGCCATTAGTGCACAATAGATCTTCAACGCAGCACAGCAACCCTTAGGTGATCAATGCCATCTGCTGCCCTTCTCAAAATGAGAGCCGTCGCCCATCTTCCTCCTGCAGTAGATGGTTCACACAAATAAATTGACATCCTCAAGGCCCTTTGCCTGCAGCACTTGCCAAAGTCGGCAAGGGCAGCTCACTGACATCAAAGACACAGCTGACAATACCCTCGCCGTCCTCACGGACAATCTGATGGATGCCCACGCTGCTGCAAACCGCCGCCATGTCCACACCTTTGCTCCCCATCAAGGAACGTCCAAACGTTCAGCGACAGATGACATTACTAATGCCATAGAGGTCACTATGGCCGTCAAACCCTCGCAAACTTCCAGGACAAACCTTCGCCACCCATCTCACCTTCAGAAACCCAAGGGCACCGACCAAACGCAGCAGCAATCACCACCATTTCAGCTTTACTGCCAGGATCTGACTCCCAGGATGCCCATGGCCAAAAAATGTGTGAAATGGCTACCGCCCCTTGTGATAGCCATAGCAGGTGTATATCCCTCAATCAGATGCCTTACTAATGTACCTACATCTTACCATAATCCTGACACATCCAATCCTACATGTTCTATCAGCCCCTCTGTTTTCTTATCCTAGATTCCACCACAGGTACTCACTTTTTAGTCGACACAGGGGCTTGCCATTTTCTTCTGCCTGTATCCAGTCAACCAACCAAACACCCACAGCCTTCTGATGCCCGACTCACACTTGCCAATGGCTCTTCCATCCTTACCTTCGGTCAGAAGCATATTACCCTCAACTTTGGCAACAGAAAATACCACTGACGGTTTTTGGTTACAGACAACTCAATACCTCTCCTCAGGAAGGATTTTCTGGCATACCAACAACTGCTCATGGACATTGCTACTGATCTGTCTACAATGCCCATCACTGCAACCCTGCAGAACTCACCCTCCACATCACTGATTCCAAAAATGAGATTGTCTGCCTGCTCACCACATATCCAGAAGTCTTCAAACCAGAATTACGACAATTTAATCAAATCCCTGCCAAGTACGATATTTTCCACCATGTTAAGATATCGGGTCCCCCTGTACACTCCCATTTCTGGTGTCTATCACCCGAAAAACTTGCCACTACCCCCTTCCTAACATCACAAACATAGCACCTTTCTTCATGATGCAAAAATTTTCTCAAAGCTGGACCTTCTCAAAGGTTATTTCCAGGTCCCCAAGAATAATGAAGATAACCATCGTACCCCCTTTCAACACCTTCACCTTCAATTACTCATGCTTTTGCCTCCGCAAAGCAGGGCTACTTTTCAGTTATTGATGGATGGGATCCTGGGAACCTTCCCTTCTGCATCTGTTATGTCAACAATATTTTAATCTTCTCTACATCAAAGGAGGAGCCCGTCTATCACCTGCAAGAAAACGGCCTCGTCATCCGATACAACAAATACTCCTTTGCCATCAAGATGGTAGAATTCTTGGGGCACCTCATAACATCTGAGGGCATCCAGCCCTTGCCAGAAAAGGTTGCCACCGTCAGGAAGTTCCCCATCCCTACCACTGTCAAGGGTCCACAAGAATCCCTTGGAATGGTTAATTATTACCATCTTTTTTAGCCCGGCATCGTCTTGGCCCTCGCCTGTGGACCCTCACAAGAAGCCATCTTCACCTCCGACAAATATGCCCTCACCAAGGATGCCACCCTCTCATTTCCCATACAGGTCACCCTCTACTACTTTACATGGACGCCAGTAACGTAGCCATAGGAGGTGTCTTGGAATAGATAATCGACAGTCATCCTCAGCCTGTCGCTTTTTTAAAGAATGAAACTTTGCAAGACAGAGAAACTACTCCACATTTTACTGTGAGCTCTTGGTGGCATACCTCACTGTCAAACACTTCTGACATTTTTGGAGGCCATGCCTTTCATCCTTCAAACTGACCACCTGCCACTAATGCATTCAATAAACTGTCAGTCCGATGCCCAGTCACCCGCAACTTGTCAGCCATCACTGAATTCAATTGTACCCTTCATCACGTTCCTGTGAAACACAACCCCGTCACTGATGCCCTCTCCAGAATCTCCATCAACACAGTACACCTTAGCCTCGATTACAAGCAGCTAGCAGACAAGCAACAGCGGGACCCAGAGCTCAACACCTGCAAGACCTCTTTAATGTCTCTGCAATGGCACAATGTCCCCCTCAACAATAATGGCCCCACCTCCATCCTCTCTGATAACAGCGCAGTCAGCCCACACCCATGGATCACAGTCACTAAGACATCATGTCTTCGACATTGTCCACAGTCTGGCACACGCTTCAGGACATTCTACAGCCCCTCTCCTGAAGAAGCTCTTTATTTGGCACGGCATATCAAAAGAGCAAAGGCATGGGCCCATGAGTGTTCAGGCTGCCAACTCTCCAAAATCCAGCATCACACATATCACGTGTAGGCTCCTTTCATCAACCATAATGCAGCTTTGCCCATGTCCACATCAACATTATAGGACCCCTCCCGTGCTCCAAAGGGCATTTTTACCTACTCACAATAGTCAACCACTCGACAAGATACATCAGCAGGATGCGCCAGTGCTTTCCTCTCATCATAGGTTTCCAGATTCGACATACCCAATCACATCACCACCGACAGAGACACTACATTCATGCCATAGCTCTGATGTCACTAAACTGCCTCCTCGGCACCCAGTTGCATCACACAACTGCCTATCATCCCGAATCCAATGGCATGATCGAGAGGTTCCATCGCACCTTGAAAGTGGC
>NC_087200.1:129812924-129902924 GCF_015104395.2 Macrobrachium nipponense
GATCAAGCCCTAAGAACCAGATATGTACAAAGAACGATAGACGGAAATAACATCTCTCCCATATGTAGGAAGTGCAATACGAAAAATGAAACCATAAAACCATAAACCACATTGCAAGCGAATGACCGGCACTTGCACAGAACCAGTACAAAAAGAGGCATGATTCAGTGGCAAAAGCCCTCCACTGGAGCCTGTGCAAGAAACATCAGCTACCTTGCAGTAATAAGTGGTACGAGCACCAACCTGAGGGAGTGATAGAGAACGATCAGGCAAAGATCCTCTGGGACTATGGTATCAGAACAAATAGGGTGATACGTGCAAATAGACCAGACGTGACATTGATTGACAAAGTCAAGAAGAACGTATCACTCATTGATGTTGCAATATCATGGGACGCCAGAGTTGAAGAGAGAGAGAGGGAGAAAATGGATAAGTATCAAGATCTGAAAATAGAAATAAGAAGGATATGGGATATGCCAGTGGAAATTGTACCCATAATCATAGGAGCCACTAGGCACGATCCCAAGCGCCCTGATGGATATAGAAAAACTAGAGGCTGAAGTAGCTCCAGACTCTTGCAGAGGAGTGTGACCTGAAGGCGCAATAGAAAACTGAAGGACTCCAGGAGGCAGAATGCAACCCGGAACCCCACACTATAAATACCACCCAGTCGATGAGACTGATAGAGCAAAAAAAAAAAAAAAAAAAATAATAATAATAAGATATAAAAGGTAGCCACTAGCAAACGGATCCAAGATCCCTGAAAAGGAATATGAAAAATAGAGCTGAAGTAGCTCCGGAACTGCAGAAGGTGTGACCTAGAAAAGGCGCACATAGTAAGAAAAGTGAAGGACTCCTAAGGAGGCAGAATGCAACCCGGAACCCCACACTATAAATACCACCCAGTCGAATTGGAGGACTCTGATAGAGCAAAAAAAAAAAAAAAAAAAATAATAATAATAATAATAGTTATAAAGGTATAGCCTCTCTGAAAATTACAGTAATAAAAATTACTTGAAAGGCATATACCTATTCTGAGAAGGGCAAAAATTGACAACAAAATAACATAAAAGACAGAAATGGACTTTTTCCTGAGGACGGGAGGCAGCAGTCGGGGTTCAACGTCAACATACGCTTACTGTGTTATGGAAAGTTTCTGCACAGGCGATTAATCTGAGATAACTATTAAGACAATGAGTGTAACTGACTAGTTTCTGGTATCATTTATTAATACAATTATATACGTATATATGTACTATATGTGTGTGCATAAATTTATATATGCATTTTATAAATACATATGTGTAAACATACGTACATATGTACGTATGTATGCCTGTAAGTATGTGTGTATATGTGTGTGTAAGTGTATATACACATACGTATATATATATACGTATATATACACACACACACACACACACACATATATATATATATATGTGTGTGTGTGTGTGTGTGTGTGTATGTGTGTGTATGTATAATTAACATTATATCAGAACAGATGCCTTACGCTTCCTTAGAAAAATCATTTAACATTATGCAAATATAGTAAACAATCATTGGTTACAGACTTTCTATTAACATTCCAGTAAGGACAGGAATGTTATATTTAACAAACATTGCAAAAGCTTATAGAAAGAAACCACTAATAAACGTGAGAACAGGAACGTTTGGATTAAAAATACTATGTATATAAATAACAAAACCATCACCATGATTACAAAAATCAACGTTACTGGAGTCTTGTTATCACTGCTGACAATGAAAAACAGACACCTCGGAGAAAACCGAAATTGTAAACAAGGCAGTCCGTGCGTCCAGAAATCCCCGTCGTGGATTGAGACTAATCGTGAGACCACGACAGGAGGCAATACAATTTTTCATATCCTGATGAAAAACACAAGAAATACGAAAAAAATAATGATATGAAACCACACAAGCGGAACGACGAAAAATTTGTCATCGCCATAATGTTTGTTGTTTAGGAAAACGGTACAAATCGATATCCTGGTGACAAATAAAATAACGAAGGAATCAAGATCGCTGGTTCAATCAAAGGGAAGATCGTAATTTACGATATAACGCCTTAATGGGGAATTTTTGCAATACGTGGAGCGTACCAAAAGGCAATAAGGAACGTCACCCAAATCCCGCAATAGCAGTTCGGCAACTGCGGGTGGCCAATGAACTGCTTTCTCTCCCCGTGGAATGCAATTACATCAGCCACTCTGTAGCGATCAAATGTAACCTCCTGTATCGAATTCACTCTAGCGGAAAACAGGGTGACATTCGCACAGAAAATAATGAAAACGCCGAATCACTTATTAAACTTCCGGTTCAAAATGAGAAGGAAAGGGCTGGGGTGGGTGGGAGGGATGAACAACGATGACTGCATAAATGCAGCGAGGATTGAACTTCATATTTACTGAAAGAGTTGCCCTGCCGTTCTTCAGTTATTTTCTCTTACACTTCTGCCACTAGTCTGTGGTCGTCCCAGGTAATCTAAAATTCACGGATTAGTTGGACAGAAATTTCCTATCACAAGATTAATTTTGGAATAGAATTTTAGTTCTTAAAATTAAATTTGCTCTCGTGTGTTCTATACAACAATGACCTCACTCGTGTTTTGTGTATATTTATCTATCCTTCCACACACATGCACACAAATAATATATATATGTATAAACACACACATACATGTGTGTGTACACATACATGTATACCTGTACATATCATACATACTTACATCATACAGTATCTATATATATATATATATATATATATATATATATATATTATATATGTATATATATGGCTATACTAATGGAGAATGGACCAACATTATTCAAACAAGAGCCCTTACAAATTTGATCTTTAAATGATAAATCACACCACGTATTCTTATTCTTATCTGAAGGCTCATAAGTAGCTAGCGCACCTCGCCATACACACTGTACCTCTCACCTCTTGAGTAACAGAACTACCTTTTTCTTATTTTTCTCTCCTTGCAAACTCCCATAATACACACTTTTCACCAACCTACTGTCCCCACTTCTCTACATGCAATAAAACTTCCTTGACTCATTCTGGTCAACATTTTCTTCTAAACTTAATTTTTCCATATCACTTTATTTTATCATTTCTTAATCTTTCAAGCCTTCTTGTTTCATATATGCAATGTAAGCCATTAATCTTAACAGCTACCATCTTGTTTCTCCCCACTCGCACTGAATAGATACTATTCTTTGCTCCATCATGAATAGTTACCACAGGAGTTCCTTCGTATGTTCCACTTATCACTTTCATACTGATCCTGCGTCTTCCCGTCGCACACCTTTACTACGAGTTGCATATTATAGCATTTGCTATATTTCTTCCCTTTTGTCTTCATAAATCAACCATTCTTATTCTTCTACCAGTCATAATAACTTTCATAGCTCCAATTTCCTGATTTCCATGTACACTTACAGCATTACTAACATTTCTTCAATTTACAAAATCTTTCATCAAAACCCAAAATTTCTCCTCGTTGTAACCAATTTCATTTTTTTTTCTACAAGGATCAGTCACTCCACGACCCACTCACGAACCATTTCCTTCTTCACAATCTTGCAGCTACATTCATCCGCGTTTTCAAATGACTTTTTACAAATGTGCAAAATGCAAATATATAATACTCATTGTTCTAACTGCTTGGCCTGAGTAACAAATACTTATTCATGTACTGTACAGTATTACACCGTCTGAAATGATAGATGCAGATAACTCTGTAAGTCTGCAACTAGCTTTTTCATAGCAAACGTCAGTTTCACAATGAACTTGAACAAACAACTACAATAATGATAAAATGATAATCCAAAACAAAAAGTAATTTGTATAATTTATGAAAATTCGGCATAAAGCCAAGCACTGGGTTACTTTCGGTCATTTAGCGCTTTAAGTCCCATACACACTATGCATCATGATGCTCGCAGCGTTAGATGGATGCGTTGAAAAACGCATCCATCTAACACTGCGCAGCTCAGTGATGCACCAAAGTTCAGAGGGGGAGGATGTCTGCTCACCATCACCCGCCAAACCCCTTGAGAGGACAAGGACTAACACTACATTTTATTGAATTACTGAAGGAACATCCATCTGTTTGGAACATCAAATGCAAGCATTACAACATGAGAAACATCAGGAGTGCAAACTTGGAAGCCATAAAATCAGAGTTATCGAGTTTTGTAAACTGTACATTGCGGAATGAAGACATTACTAAAAAGCTGCACACCCTGAAGACACAATTCTACAGGGAAATGTCTGCAATCAAAGCATCACAGAAGTCTGGAGCTCTGAAGTTATGGTGTTTTGATAAGCTGCGTTTCCTGTAATAAAAAAATATTTGTGTACTTTGTACCTATATTTGAACCTTACTTTCAAATAATCCTCCCTAAGGACATTATAGATGGCTTCACAGGTTTCGGGGATGATTAGACCGAGGCTCTTTTTTGAAATCCTGGTTGATTATTGGAGGCTTGCATACGATCCTCCAGCTGCAAGAACGAGCTCCTGGTGATATGCTGTCTCGAAAGCTGGTGTCCTGCCTACAAATATATGGTTCAATTTTTTTCCAACAATTTATAAAATGCAAGGATTGGCATTCTTGTGTAATTTTCAGTCTGTTGGATTTTCGACTTTTAGCTCCAAAAATATTTCATTGAAGCTTCCCTTCAGAGGTCGCCAAGAAAGCCATTGCTTACACCACAAGGTTCTACGTTTCTTCCTCAAAAGTTTCTTTTTTGCAGCACACAGAGTAACTACACCCCACAGTAGAGTCTCCTGGCAAAGTACATCATCAGCAGACATCCTGCCGTTGAAAGCTGAACTGCGAGAACAAGTGAGCAGTGTTGCAGTACAGTTTGGCCGCTATTAACTTTTTTTCAACACCACTACTGCATCACGTAGCTGATACATGATGGCACAGTGTGTACCATGCTTTAGACAATGAAAAGAGGGAGTTAGAGTGGTTGGAGAGCAAGGCTAAAGAAAGGAAGCAGAATAGAAATGTACTCGTTACTTTTTTACCAGATGACCTACGGGAAATAGACTCCGTTTTCAGACTTGTCTTGGTACAGCCCAAACCTGGTGACCTCTCTCTATTCTGCCACTTGTGAACTTACTCAGAAAAAAAGTACACTGGTCCGAGCTACTGGATGGCAGGCACTGTTGTTGTTTTCAAGACAAGTCGGTTCGACCCTAAATTTTACCCCAGTCATTTCCAATATATTGTTCTGCTAGTGAAAACAAAAAAAACTAATTCCTCAACGAATATGCTCAACCAAATGTGGAAAATGAAGTTGGTTTATAGATCTTTGCTTGGGGATTTCTTCTCTTCCTCTCTCTATATACCTTCTGTACATGATTAATGAAAAACACTGGTCGCTGATCAAATAATAACTTTGCCAAGGCATATTAATTCTATGAGGTATATATACGTATATCTAATGTGAGACTCTTTATAACTCTAAAAAACAAAAGTACCTATTTCTTTATTTGCCAATTCTCATCCTTAAATAACATTGAAAAACTTGAATTACAACATAATAATAAGACAAGCATTCCTAATTACTACTCAAACACTGATGATATCTACCACTAATTGAATGGAAAGACAAGAAGCGCGTGTTGATATTCATGTAAAGCACATATCGTAACACAAAGGACTTAGGGAGAGATTCATGCGTACATTCATTAAGGACGATCAGATGGAATTAATACACAAGTAAGCAAGATCTTAACACAAAGTGCAGAAGAAAGGCAGTGACCAACTAGACAATAATGGGCAGCAGTATACTACTTACAAGATTTGCATTAAAACAATTCAGTATGAGTATTATAGTAATATCCATCAAGAAGAAAAACAAATTAATTTCCTACAGAAGTGCACAAAGTTATTAAAGAGGTATCCACCGAGAAAGATATTGCAAATGAATTTTCTACAAAGTGCACATAGTTAATAAAGTGCTATCCACCAAGAAGAAATAAAAATTAATATTCTACAAAAGTGCATATAGGCTAGTTCCTAAAGTTCTATCCACCTAGTATGAATAAAAATTAAAACATATAGAATTGAGTTGCTGGTGGTAATATGAATGCACAAAATAGTAGGAGCAATGAAGATATGGAGGTTGGAATCAACAGGGAAGGACTGGGAAAGACGGTAAACGAAAATGGGATGCAATTTATTAGTTTCGCATTGAAAATAATCTCGTTACTGGAGGTACTCTTCCCCTAAAAAAGGACAATCATAAATACATTTGACCTCCAGATGGTAGTCACACAAACCAAAAGATCACAGGCAATAATCTTGAAAAAAAGAGAGCATTGAGGAATGTTGGGAGCTACTGAGGAATAAATGTTATTGACCGTCAACTAGACAATGCCACACAAAAGCTGAAATCAAAAGTACCCAACAAAATTTAGTAAGAGTATGAAAATTTCAGGGAGATGAAAAGTGAAAAGTAGAACGTGCTAAGTAATTAAGTGTAAACGGTGAAGTCAACAAAACGCGAGAAGAGTGAAGAGAACACGACGATACTGACATAGCCTTGTATCCAGGGAGTGGCACTAGTGTTAGGGCAGCTCACAGAATTATTAATGAAATATCTATGAAAGACCAGGAAGGGATGGATTAATAATAACGCTGGGTGGGACATTTTTGTGCTGCGAATAACAGATATGACAATGATCATTTATATACCAGAAGCTGAAGAAGTCTTGAATGTACTAATGAATAAATTCACGATTTTTGAAGTGGAATCGGCAAAATTATATCGTACGACAACTATACTGATTTGCAAAATACGAAATGACGCCTAAGAATTTGCAATCATAGCTGAGGTATCAAATTAAGGCTGAGATGAAAGTATTAATATACCTATTCTTAATATGATTGAGAAACCAGCTGATGTTATGTGGCTTTTGCTGTTTAACCTTTTTCATGGGTTTAAAATAGAATATAAAAAAAAGGCTGTTGGAGATGGAAATTTAAGTTTAGATTAACGTAATGATAGAAATTGGGCAGACTTAGAATACACGTATGATGTTGTTTTAATCCACAAAATACCTAAAAAGTAACAAACATTGGCCATTACAACGATCACATATCTGGAGAGATGTGACTTATTAGAAACAGTAGTAATAAAGCCAGAGTATGAACAAAAAGGATAAAATGCCAAGACGGAGAAAAGATAAATGTGTTAAATTTTTCAAATATTTCAACAACAATAATATACAGTACAGGTTCCCTCGAGATATTTATTGAAAGACTAAAACTGGCAAATTCTTGTCATCCATATATGACACTGGAATAGTAAGATTTTGACTGCTATGCAGACAAGAATCATGGCATGATAATGCCATTATGTAACAGATTCTGTTATTTGACGAGTTCACATGTAGATGACAGTGAGACGGAGAATGCTTAGAAATTTAACCTAACCAAGTACTTAGTAAAAAGTGATTAAGTGTCAGCTGGGCTGTTGTGGCCAACGCGAAATGACATGAGCACTGAAGTGTTAGCGCAGGATAAACACAAGCGGTTGTGTTAGCGCAGGAAAGACATGAGATGTGAAGTGTTAGCGCAGGAAAGACATGAGAGGTGAAGTGTAAGCGCAGGAGACATCAGCGGTGAAGTGTTAGCGTAGTAAAGACATTGGCAGTGAAGTGTTAGCACAGGAAAGACATGAGCGGTGAAGTGCTAGCGCAGGAAAGACATGAGCGGTGAAGTTTTAGTGCAAGAAAGACATGAGCAGGGAAGTGTTAGCACAGGAAAGACATGAGTGGTGAAGTGTTAGCGTAGGAAAGACATGAGCAGGGATGTGTTAGCACAGAAAATATATGAGCGATGAAGTGTTAGCATAGGAAAGACATGAGCGGTGAAGTGTTAGCGCAGGAAAGATATGGGCGGTGAAGTGTTAGCATAGGAGAGATATGAGCGGAAGTGTCAGAAAAGGAAAGATATGAGCGGTGAAGTGTTAGCATAGTTAAGACATGAACGGTGAAGTGTTAGCACAGGAAAGATATGAGCGGTGAGGTGTGAGCGCAAGAAGGACATGAGCAGGGAAGTGTTAGCACAAGAAAAACATGAGCGGTGAAGTGTTAGCGTAGGAAAGAAGCGAGCTGTGGTGGAGACAAATATGCTACACATTTTCTTTTGAAATCATTTACCATCTCTTTCGTTTATCTATAAAAAAAACACCGTTATATTTTGCAATTTACGGCATGTCTAGCAAAGTTCCATTTCCTGAATTTATTTGCTTCAAAACACTGTTATCTAATGTTGCCACACAAATTTAAAAGGGCAATGGCGATTTGGTAACGCAAGAGCTCCATAAAAAAAAAAACGGAAATAAAATCATATTAATTTTATAATTTGGGTTTACTTTAAACATCAATACCTACATCACAATGAACAGAAGATTGAACTGCATGGCGTAGAATAATAAGCAAATAATAAACATTTAACCTAAATAAAACAGATCCGTATAATTGAACACACAAAAAAGACCCCTGTTCACCTTTAAACATCAAGAAATGTAAGCATAAATATGAGCTTCTTACTACAAAGAAAATTTCAAGTATTCTTGAATAGCTCTTGAAAATCCTTTTTTAAAAGATAAAATACTCAAAAGGTGCAGATTTACGAAAATAAAAAACATAACAGATGTTTAAATGATGGAGAGAAAGGCAACGAAATATTCTTTAAAAGATCGAAACACTTAATACTCTACTCCACAGATTTCGGCAACGTGAAAAGCCTAATAAACGACAGCTGAATACTAATAGCATGTATCTAATGATATCGGTTGGTCCTAATTAAAAATAGACACCCTTCCATCAAATAATATATAATTGGAATGTAATGAGAAAATAATCATATTTCTGGCATGCGGTTGTCAAAATACATCCTGACTCATTTAACGTAAGGTTTTGATTAGCAAGTTAAGCATGCCAGCGCAAATACATGCAAAAATATGATTTATATAATACACAGATAACAGGCGTGTAACCACATATACATATAACCCAACGTACATACATCCACAAACATACACTATAATATTATACACATACACACACACATACATATATATATATATATATATATATATATATATATATATATATATATTATATAATATGCAAATAGTATATAGATAACTTGGCCTCCAAGAAAGCGAAACAACGGGGTGCGAAATCTTTCGCTTTTTGCTCTACGACATTTTCATACAAACTACATTCACAGGAACAAAGAAGACTCGGTTCTACAGACAACCCCTAACATTATGAGTATATAACCAATTTAATATATACCAAGGTCATTATAATAGGATTACTTCTTTCGCGTGAGGCACCGCAGTCCACAGCAGTCCCAGACGGATAAAACACGGCGAGACAAAAGGACCGAACCAAGAATCAAAGATTATGGACATTATTTAATCTCTTTTTAAATCTTCACGCATCTTGCGTAGCATGGAGTCAAGACCACATAGACCTAGGCTTAAATTAATATTATTTTCCGGTAATAAGTGTAATATTGAAGTTTCAAGGATATTTACGAACACAATATTTCGACATCGTATTAATATTGTAATGTGGGACCAATCAAGCACTGTGATTTTTCACTAAGGTGCATAAAAAGAGATTCGCTGCTGTGGCCAGTTCTGAATGAATATTTATGCTGCTTTATTCTGACACCTAATTCCTTCCGTGCTTGCCCAAATAAAATGAATCACCGTCCATACACGAGGTTTTAGCAAAAATTTTGCCACTTTGTTGGGACATTCTTACAGACTATAATATTATATGAAAGCATTGCATTTTCACATTTTCAATAATGATCTGATTAACTCAAAAGTCGATGAAATAAGGGAAACAAAGCAGCGATGACATTTTATATTAAAAGTACTTGGAAGTAATAATTACCTACAAACACCCTTTGTTTGCCTTGTTTCAATAAAATAATTGTTATATATATATATATATATATATATATATATATATATATATATATATATGTGTGTGTGTGTGTGTGTGTGTGTGTGTGTGTGTATATATATATATATATATATATATATATATATATATATATATAATGTGTGTGTAAGTATGTGTGTATGTATATTGTGGGTGTGTCGGAAAATAAAAAGCAGCATATTAACGCCGACACCTTAAAAATGATCGTGAACATTGAAAAAAAGTATACATACAATTTTTAATAGCAATATTTCATCATAACATCGCTGGACTTGGAAGCTCGGGAAAGCTAGTTGTACATCTGTCTATAGTTATACAGTTGAACGTTTGCCAAGTATGCACAGCTTACTATTTATGTGTTTTAAAAAATTATTAGAAACGGTTCTATAAAGCGGTATCGGTTACTAAAACTAACACATTTCACGGAAAAATTACAAAAACATTAAGACTTCATTGTGATGTATTACCAGAATAACTAGTGATTAAGCCTGATATCATCGTTTTACTTTAATTACTAACATATGCAACATGACAGGGGAAGAAAAATAGGAGCGCAAGCTAGTCTCTCGGGACGAGATGAAATTTCTTCTGCCATGCCTTGGAGAAAATTCTAAGAAATAAAATTAATTAAACAGCTGATAGTAGCAGTGAAAAATAATAATAATGCATCGGTTTACTTTTCACAACAACAGCGGCTCCCCAACTCGCCCCCCCCCCACCAAAAAAAAAAATCATAACGACGGAAATGATATACTATACCAAATAAAGTTAACGGCAAAAAATACTACTACTACTACTAGTATACTTAATAATATACACGAACACTAAACCCCTCACGGAAATACAGCATAAAAACGTCTTTTAATAAATATGAAAGTAACAATGTCAACTACAAGGATATATATACCACGAAAATTATTTGCAATTTTTACTTCGTGTATTACGTATAAAGACAGTATTAAGCACTGAAACAAATGTCAATTTATATCTACATCTAACGGGTCCGGCCAAGTGCGTGCGATCGTACATCTAAGCAGACATGAAAATCTTACGAATTTGTCGTCATGACGTGTCAGAGAATAAACGTCAATCAATTTTACAGCTGTATCCTATCGTCTTCTTCTCCTTTTTGTTTTATCAGGAGCAACAAATTACATGCACCATCACCAACACAAAAAAGGGAGGGAGTAAGAAAAGAAAAGAAACACCTGCTTAACCTGAATGCATGCAATCACCTACACAACAGAGACCACGGATATGTCGGAAGCAAAAAAATTGTTATTCTAACTTTTCAATCGAATCATCAAACAAACAAATTCCCGTTATTAACACTGGTCAGATACTTATTACATACGGGTTCATTTTTCAATTACGGTCATAAGGGTGAAATGTACAAAAGTGCCGACAGAAACAAGGAAGGGAAACTGACTGATAAACTCCATTCTACCAGGCAAGCAAATATCAGCTCTTTTGCATGATAAAATAGCGAAGATAGTTTTAAACTCATCGGCTTCGAAAACAAGGCACAGATAAAACACAAAGTCTGGACTGATAAACTATAGGATAAATGAGAAAATATAATAAAGATAGCATACGTGAAAATTGGTAAGAGGACTGCTAAAGAACATTCATCATATTCAGGGGTTTCAATAAGGATAAAAGACAAAATACGGAATTCGCGTAATAGAGTTTACAAGGCTTGGCTTTTATTTAATCAAATCTGCGCATTGACTATCGGTTCTTATTCATTGATTTTGATACACATCTAATTTGAAATTTGACATACATATCTCTCTCTCTCTCTCTCTCTTATCATTATATATATATATACTATATAATATATATGTTATATATTTATATCTATATATATATACTGATATATATTATATATATATAATATATATAATGAGATTATGTATAATTAATATATGTATAATATATGTAGTAATAATAATCTATAGGGGGGGGGGTTGGGGGGGGGGGGGGGAATAATGAGAGGAGAGAGAGAGAGAGAGTTTATTCAATTTCATTTAAAAAGGTCAAAAAATTCTCAGCACAGTAATATAGTACTGAAGTGTAAAATTAATAATTACAACATGCACGGCTAAAAGTGTTTGATGCACATTACGGTAGCGAAGGATTAGTAAAAGATCAAATTTTTTTTATAAATTCTATGGAAAGTTTTTTATTAGTATTCCAAAAATGAAGTTAGATTCACATAAAATAAATATGCACAACAATTTTCTAAGGCGCCCCAACATATTCTAGATAAACGCAAAATGTTTAGTTCTAAACTACTATTAAAAACTGCCTGTCATTCTCTTCAAGATAAAACCCTCCTTTTCCTCTTTTATTTTTATGTATAATCTTCGGACAAACAGATATTATGTTAACAGAGATGGATAATCCGGCGCTTCAGAGAGGAGCAGCCAAAGGGAAAATGAATGTCATTGTCACAATGAGAATGATAACGATTACCAGGTGAGGGAAACGGAGGTCCTGGTGTTCTCCTCTCTCAGGGAGAGAGAGAGAGAGAGAGAGAGAGAGAGAGCAGGTGGACTGTACTAACATTACCACAACGTCCTCTGATCTCTATCAGCCGACTAAATTCAACGAATAGTAATTAATCACTGTATTACAGGCCGCCATTCATATATGCAGGAACAATACGTTGGTACTGGAAGCGATGAATAAGTCTTTCTTTTATTTAGTTTTGATATTTACACGAAAAATTTTACTTTCTCCTCACTTGCAAATACATAGATACACTCGATCGCCATACGCATAACACCAGAAGTTTTATCACATCTTTTAATAAAATTTCCCAAAATGGGAAGAACTTCAAAGAAGACTGTGATGAGTAACCGTCTCTCTCTCTCTCTCTCTCTCTCTCTCTCTCTCTCTCTCTCTCTCTCTCGTCTCTCTCTCTCTCTCTCTCTCTCTCTCTCTCTCTCTCTCTCTCTAAGCCAAAGAACTCATGAAGTAACGTCCGTAGAGAGATAGATAGCATGAATGGTTACCTGAAGTAGAACATTTCAGGGAAACCACCTTGATACAGGTAGTTAATGTTATCTCCGCCGTCTAGGATTGCAATTGCAGTTTGTCATAATGTATCAAGATTCTTCTCTAGTCTTTACCCAGGTGGTGGAGAGGCCACCGACACTGTAACTCACAAAGCACTACTGAGGGTTCTTTGCTGTGTCCCTTTCAAACCTAAAGGCCGTTCCTTTCTATCTTTACACTTTCCACGCGTTGTTCTGTCTCCTCCCGCACTGTATTGCAACTTTTCTTTATTTTCTCTCAGTTTTCAATCCTCGTTTACGAACAAGTCTTTGGGTATGGGACTCAAAAACCTCTACAACTACTTACTTATATAATCATTTATAACGTACATAGTTTCCTATGAAGATGCCTGGTACATGGTACTCTACTTACTGAATGATACACATTGGGCGTTCGTGTTACTTTATTTTCTTGAAACATTTGTTAAAGATGGTATCATTTGAAAGAGCTTAAACTAAGTGCTCCAAGTTTCACTAAGCATTACGTTAGTTCCCATGCTTCACTCTGTATTTTCTACCCTTTGGCTTGTAATAAACATTAAGTATTAAAAAATTAATTTTTCTTATATTTCGTGGAAAAAAAATCTATATACAAATATCAACCCCTCTCTCTATATCCTTTACATAAACGTACACACACACACACACAGATGTATATATATATATATATATATATATATATATATATATATATATATATATATATATATATGTGTGATGTGTGTGTGTGTAGATTATATATATATATATATATATATATATATATATATATATATATATATATATATATATCTCACATTGAACTAACAATTTCACCCCTGAAAAACTTCCAGAGGAACAGGAAGACTGCGCTCTCATGGCGCCATCTCTCTCCTGTGGAGAAAATAAATAAGGAGAGATAGGTAGGTATGTAAATAAAATACTATATTTGTATTAAATATGATATATATAAAATAATTATATATATAGTTAGTACTATATATATATTATAATATATACTATAAATCTTAATATAATATATAATATATACACCAGCCACTCGAATTGCAGTGGTTAGAATGCTCGCCAATAAAAAGTCAAAAGGTAAAAGTTAATGCTATATCTTAGAGAAACACTATCTCCCTCTACAGGCAAGTATATGAACGAAATGAGAATTACAGGAAAGCGAAATTTATATCAAGAGTTCCAGAAGTAACCCGTTCCGTCAGTCCAGTTAATAGCTTCTTAATCTTCTTAATCACTGGTTGGAGGAAGACTTTATCTGTAATATCGGAGTCCCACGGTCCTTTTGAGAGGTTCATTGTATTTCTTAGATAAATCAGTGTTGATTCTACCATCGGGTTTTTGAAAAGACAATTACTGCTATAAATTTTATGTAACAAATTCCACTATATTCTGTGATTATGATTATTTATCTAGTTAATAATAGCTGAGCTCTGTGGCCGTATCTAACTGACCGTTTGTGTAGTACCTAGTCTTTGAGGGAGCGATTTACCAGTAAAACTGATGTAGGATTGTTCACAGTCGAGGCAAGGGATTTCACATACTTCTGTGTTTTTGAGGACTGGCTTTTGTTGGACGTTAATCAGGAATGTGGGTAGGAAAAAGCAAAAGAGTTTAGAGTTTCCAAGTGTCTGTGTCAACGTCTTAATCCTGTGTAGGCTAGATATTATTGTTAGGAGTCTCTCTAGTTTTGTTTTGAGGGGGACAGTAGAAGATTATGTTACTTTTATGGATCGCTTTCTCGTGTATATGGTCAGGATACTTTCAAGATGACAGTTGCTTATGGATTAGTTCAATTTCCTTTTCCATGAAATCCGGGGAGCAAAACCGTAAGGCTCATAAGAATAAATCGGTGGCTACGACAACCTTGACAGAAATGCCATGATAATTAAAATAGTGAATGTATGAAAGTGAAAATATTGGTTTGCTGTAGACGTAAATTTGTATTCTGTTGTGTTTCTAACTATTAAAATATCAAAAAATGGAATTTAGTTGTCTGTTTCCCATTCAACTTTGAATTTGATGCTGGTCACTAATGCACTTAATTTTGAAAGAAATTCGTTGAAACTGACCCACCTATCACCCCCAAAATGTTAGGATATCGTCTACATATCTCATCCACAGCATTTCTTTAGTTTTTTGTTTTGTTTATTATTACAGTTTCAAAACATTCCATACTGCACTCGAATTTTTGTTTTTAGAATGAATCCCCAAATGAAAAGACTTTATTTGATACACATACTTCAATCAACTTTATTTTATCTAGGGCTAGTAGGAAATGATCTAAAAAGGGGGCTAACTTTTCTTTCAAAAATTGTAGAATGTCCTGTACTGATACTTTTGTGAACAGGGAATATACATACATCTAAACTTGAAAGTTTTATGCTGTGAAGTGGTTAATGCGCGTCTTTGAATTTGACAAAAATCTTTAAAATGTTTAATGTAAGTGGGAGAAAATGTGCCCAAGAATGGGGAAAGGGGGCTGGCTAACCACTTAGAAATTTCATTATTGAAAGCTCTGTCACATGATATAATAGTTCTAAATGGAAGACTATCTTTATGAATTTTGAGAATGCCATAAAAGTAAGGTAGTTGTAGGTTGACTTTAAACTTCTCCAGTAGTTCAATGCTCTTTTTGTCTTTGCCAATTAATCTTACTTTTCTAATAAAAAAAAAAGAAGAGAGAGAGAGAAACAGAGAATACAATTTATTGTTAAAAAAAACCGTACTAAGTACAGCACAACAGGCAACCCCGCTGTATGCGTATAGGGGAAAGCCCTCTTGAATGAATGGCATTGGCTGTGGCATTATACATAACTTTTCCACCCTACTGATTACTAGACAAACGTCATTCATCAGGGCTGGTATGGCACCGAGGTAGTTTTAGAAAATATAAATATTTACAGAACCAGTTACCGTGAAGGAATTATCGGCCAAAATCACTTTGTATTCTCCTACTTTTTAATACAACCTATTATTCTTTCCCAGTCAATGAGAAAATGCTCAGCCATATACTTAGTAATAAAGGACCGTGGTAGGATATATTCTTATCTAATACAAGTCTACCTCTAAACCTACAGCAATACAAAAAACAATCTTCATCATATAAAACTCAATATATTATCGCGCGCGCGGATATGTGTGTGTGTGTGTGTACCATCATGGTAAACCACTGGCCCTGATCGAGATTGCGTTTAGCGGGATTTTTCTTTGACTGGTAAACACAATGTTAGTTCTTATGTATAATTTTGGTATGCTTTTCTACAAATAAACATTTGCAAATATATAATAAGAGTGATAAACTACTTTACCAATTATATAAATTTTATTATTACTAGCAACGTCAACTATTTTGAAGCAGAGTATATCACCACCAATTGTGACGATATAGTTACAGTACCAAGAACAATATTGCATTATAAACATGAGTATTATCATCATCATACCGACTCAGAATGTTCTACTTGTCCAATGTAGGGATGGATGGATCCACGTTTGAAACCGTCTGGTACATGTACATAATTTAACCACGAATCTTTGCCTTTTCTCAGCTGTTACGGGGAATAAAGAATCGAAAACGAGATGTGCTGCATAAACATACACACAAACATCGATACCTAAACATAATATGGCAATAGTATGCTACTGGCTAAATGTTCGACCAAAAATACCTCTGACTGCATGTTGCATGCATGTAAGGTGTATTAACTTTAGGGTCCGTTACTGTGTGTGTGTGTGTGTGAGAGAGTAGAGAGTAGAGGAGAAGAGAGGAGAGAGAGAGGAGAGAGAGAGAAGAGAATAATATCTCAAATGACGCACACTGTTACTAATTCTAATCTATTCAGCTTTCCTTCTTCCGGTGTCCTGTAATTTAGGCATTTCAACAACCTTTTCAATCGTTCTCTCTGGTCATCGTCACATTTCTCTAAATAACCAGCAAGTTAAAAATTAAAGAAAGGCACTAAACAAGCTAAATTATAAATTATGAAATGAAGAAGCAAAAGGAAAAAAAGTCAAGTCACCCATTACTGCATTACATCATAAATAAATAAAAATTCACTTAATGCCAAGGCATAAGATGGATACAGGATATAAAAAGAAATTAAAGAAGTTATCCGAATATCTATATTTCTGACACCTCGTGCTACCCGGGTTAATGTCACAACACCAGTATTATCTATACATAACATTAATACGGACCGTTAGGGTACACATAACTTTATTATTATTATGATTATTTAACTTGTACGCAGTCCTATCCAACAAGGTAAAATATATTTTCTAAGATAGCTTCCACAGATCAGAACGATCAGATACGTTAAAAAAAGCCCGTAGGAGATAATAGAAGCAAAGATGAGAAAATGGTATTTTGAAGAACAACAAAAACAACCATGTATACCAGTAAGCAGTTGTACATAAAAAATATATCGTCAAGCTTGAAAATGGTAACTGTTGCAGCTGCATTATAAAATCCTGCACTCACCAGTTACAAAAAGGTCAAAAATATGTTTCTAAAGGAGTTATAAGAAATAACGATTCCCATGTCAGGCAATCACAACAATACTAGTTTTGCCATTGGGACGCTTGGTAGCGGTAGTGTGAAGCAGTTTTATCGTTAAATTAACCGACTCCTAATTATGTAGTCGCAATATGAACCGAATACATTTAATCTTGAGAACCCCGGTGTAATGTTTCACGAGGATCCACACTGTTCCCTTCCCTCCGCGCTGAACTTGATCGAAGAACTGCAATTCAGAAAAAAAATCGACTACTCTTCTCCACCACCGCAAGAAGAAAATTAATGCTGTCTTGAAAATTGCTTCGTGTAAAAATTTGTGTCGCTACGGTCTGTGATGCGCTGTCCATAACATTCATCGTTCGTATTTGGACTTCTGATAAATCATAACATAAACGAGTGAATCTAAATACTCTTAATTAATTCTAAATGCTTTAGGCATTTATAAGCCGAAGGTAAACTGTCGTCACTTCCTAAAGTTGCCAACTAATTAATATATTAGCAATTTCCAATTCAAAGGATTTGATATTCAAACATTGCTGTGGCACTCACCCAATGTCCAAACATTGCTGTGGCACTCACCCAATGTCTTTCGCCTCATTTTAATTTTTCACATTATTGCTGTTTCCATTTTTGTTCATAGTCTCCATATGTCTATCCCTTTTTCAGCACCTTGTATGAAACAGTTCTTAAAGATGGTCTCATTTGAAAGAGCTGGCACTTAATGCTCCCCGTTTTACAAGGATTTACTTCCCAAAACAAGTTTCTACGCCCATTCCAGATTAACCGTTTATTTGTTGGAATTGAGAGCTGTCGTGTCTATTGTTTAAGGAACGCTACCCCCGTGAGAAAGAAGCTGAAACCCAGTAAGAGATTTAGGTAAAACCGGAAGGCCAGCATTGCCAACTCTGTTACCAGAGCCCCTGTCGTATCCAGGCCTAACAGCCTACTCCAAGACCGCGCCTCCAAGGGCCTTCTCGTCAAACGATCATATATCTTTTTAAACCACTGCTGAGCTTCGTATGCACTGCAGAATCGCAACAACATTAACGAGCTTGGTATGCACTGCAGAATCGCAACAACATTAACAAGAGAGGCATAATACTGAAATCTTCGTCGCACCCTGATTCTGACTGGTCACTCAACTAGTTTCCTTCTTGTTGAGGTGGATATGGATGAATCCACTTCTGACTCATGATGGAACACTCCCATACCTATACTAACAGCACAAAAGCTGTCTAGTCTCACCACAACCCCATTTTTTCATATCTATATACCTCTTACAGTAAAATTTTTATTTACTACTGGAAACATGCCATTCTTACCTTCACGTACACTTAAATTTCTCGTAGACTTCTCATTGCTAAATCTAGCATAAGTTACAGAATATCCTAAGCACTGAAGGCCGGTCTACCTTTGTTTATTTATTTTCGTAGTGAAATCCTCATTCTGATGTAGCACCTTGGCTTTTACTTTTTTGTTAACTTTCTAGAGGAATTTGTGAGTTTTACTTCAATTTTGCGGTGTCGGTTTTACACCACAACTGACACATAAGATCTTATCTGACAATTATTATTAACCAATACAATTAAAAACAAATCAGAAAATTCTTTACAACATTCGCAAACAGACGCGCGCTGGCGGAAAGTGTCTGCTGGCCAATCTCCCTTCCGTTCCCTTGCTTGATACCAGTGCACCGTCCTGATCTCCTCGTCCCGTACGCCCTGGATTTCGCTATTCATATGAGACGTAAATAAGATGGATAGAGATGTAGTGCCCGATCCTACACGATTAATTAGAGCCGGGCGTAACGAGTAATCGGCCATCAGCGGTGAATTACTGCGGCCGGTGGGAGGCGCGGTTAGTAGAGTCGGTTCAATCTGCCTAAGGGCAAAGACAATACTGTCAGCTCCTACGAGATACGACTTGGTGTTCATTCTCTCTCTCTCTCTCTCTCTCTCTCTCTCTCTCACATACAAACACACACACACACAAACAGTTTGCAAGAGTTCCCAACTGGTTCGGGTCTTCACATATGCCCTTTCTCCATGAATTTTTGGGCCTTCCTAAAAGTATGCGTCCTGCTACTCCCCTATCTCCAACGCTCCTCCTCTTCTCGTTTTGAACACGCAACATGAAATCGAATCTACACAGAAGTTGTAATCTACATATATCGCCATAAATTAAACGAACCGGGCAATCAATCTTTGTGAAGGTAACAGCTGCGGGTCAGTTTTGTTCTAAACTGAGCCACGTGTTTTGGAAAGGAGGGAAACCCTTTATGCTGACGTTGGTATCTTTCCATTCATGACCTGCATCATCTATATTACAAATGAAAACAAACAGCAAGTTGTAAAAAATCACTGAGATCATTATTATAAACTATTGAATAAACCGATGTATGAAACGATAGTAAGACTCGGTACAAATAAAATCCTTTAATCAAATGGAGTATCAAGAAAATTTTAGTGTTTTCTTACAGATTCTAAAATAGCGAATAGGGAAAGCTATAGGGGAATCGAGAAGTAATGTCTTGAAGAGACACCCGACACAAATGCATTTGCACTAAATTGCGATGAAACCCCTGTGCAGAAAGCTTCCACAGCACTAGCTGATTTTTACACCTATACAGAAGGCTCACCAGAATAGTTTGAAACACTGCACACACACTGTTCCATTCACCACAGTCTTGCACACACACTTGCACTTCCTCGCTGTTGAGGTCCTTCCTACCAGATACCTATTTACCGCCATTTTTCTCCCTTTCTAGGTCTTCCTCTCCTACTTCCTCCCATCACTTTCAAAGGGCGTCATCTTTTCGTCAACCTATCATGCTCCATTCTTCCTACATGATCGAACCATTTAAAAAAACTCTGGTCCAGCCTTTCACCTATGAAAACCCTGATGCCAATCCTACATATCATAACACCTCTCACCCTTTCTACAAGCTCTATGTAGACACTTTATACTATTTCTGCGGCTTCCACCGTCTTTTATTTGCACTCTACATCTACACTTCACTTCTACAGAGGGGAGTTGGTTAAACAATCCCTTTATACACTCCAACCTTCGCTTTCGTGAGTACACCAAGTTGCTTCCCAAGCTGATCTACATATCCTGTTACTGTTATTGCTTTTTAATCTATGCATACCACATCTATCAACATTCAAAATACTTACTCCTAATTGCCTCTAAGAATCTAGTGCTTTTATTCTCTCATCATCCATATCAACATTCAATGTTCCTTCTTCCTGGTTCCCATTTCCCCTCATAACTTTACTCTTAAGTCACCTTTACTCTCATCTTTTCACTAATGTAAATATTTTTAAACTTTTCCACTGCTCTCTGAAACTTCTTTTTAATATCCTCAATCGAATACTCATTATCTGTGAGCATTAGCCATTCCACATTAATATTCATTCACGACCCATTTCCTCATCCAACAACTGTTGTCTTTTCTTTGACTAAAGGCATCACTTCCATCCATAAAAAAGGGCATGTAGTCATAACACACCCTTGCCTCATCCCATATTTATACCAAACAAACCACTCTCCGAATATGAACTTTATCACATACTTCATTCCTATAGCAAAAACTTTTAATGGCTTTCAGCAATTTTCCCTTTATATTATATATACGAGTACATTATATATATATATATATATATATATACATACATCATACATACATACTACATACATACATACATACATACATACATACATATTATATTATATATATATATATATATATATATATATATATATATATTATATATATATATATATATGATAGCCTACCGGTTTCTCAGTAAGTGTTTAGAATGACTCCGAAGTTCTTTTGCTGATAATCAATGCTGTTCAGTTCAGACTGACCAAAACTGGCCGTCATGAAACACTATTCCTGGGACAGCTCCGTACTTGCTAAGAAGTGACTTGATTTTAGTATCTACACAGAATGAAGAATTTCTAAAGAGACCCCAGTGTTATTACTAACACTATAATAAAAGTATAAGCTTCGCCCGAACAGTGGCATGGCGGGGTGGGGGAGGGTAGAATTAACACTTTTTATCACGGTATGCTTCCTTCCGCTTATGAAACCGACCAGCTACATAATAACAATAATTCCACTATGCCAAAGAATTTGAAAACAGATGTTATCTATGAAAAGGGCATAAAAAAGGGTCTAAAATATTAAGCACACGAGAAAATTGCATATTAATGAGTTAACGAGCGTAATCAAATAATTTCCAAGCCCGGTTTGGGAGATATAATCATAGGCAGCAGCAAAGGCGAGACTGCCATAAGATAAGAGATTACCTACGAATCTCGGCATTATCAACTCCTCTCTGCAACACTTCCTCGCCCCCTTTCGAAAAGACCAAGGGTAAACACTCTTACACCTCTACTGCACTAAACAGGGGGACGGACTCCTGTAAGATGTCAATTCCAGTCAGGAAACCAATGTGAGTTAATGAGGTACAATTACAGGTAAATAGACATAATTACCGATATGAGATAAGGTACCAGGACGGAAGTAGAACTGCTGATAAGGGGATAAGGCTACGGTTAACAGGAAGAGGATGCAATAATAAAACAATAACTGGACATGAGGGACATGCTTTTCAATAAGATGGTAACAGCACTGGTTTGAAGATAAAATTACCGGTTAGATCTGCATACCAGGAAGGAGGTATTAGTAAAGAGGCAATAAATAAACAAGTAAATTCTGAAGTCACAAAAACAATCATTTTTTAATCTAAGAATTCTATAATAAAATTTCCTGTAAATAAAGAAATTATCAAATGGACAACATTGGACTGAAAAAGATTCGCCTAGCTGAACAATAGGAAGCTTACGACTAATTTTTAATATATATAGTTACTAGACATGGCTTCTAATTCGAGAAAAAACATGGAATATATATTCATAATATATTATATATATATATATATATATCATATATATATATATATATATATCTATAGATATATTATATATTATATATACCTACGATATATCACACCCAAAAGATATAGGCTCGAATCGTGGTTGGGCAGAAATTCTACAAATCCCCTTAAAGAACCATCAATATACTGAGGGATATCTGTGGCTTTATATGCGATTATATATATATATATATATATATATATATATATATATATATATATATATATATATACTTAATGATAAATAATATTGCCAAGAACCAGGAAGAACATTCTTTATTTTACGAGCTTACGAGGTTTAAACCCTCATCATCAGGCTGAACAATTGACAAGGACGAGAAATCACTAAAAATTACATTAAAATTAATTGTCTTCCTAAAAGCTTCAGTAATAAACTTAAAATAAAACGAACAGCACGTACACGCTAAAAAACTTTCAGAAAAAAATACTAAGCAAACGCAAAACATACAAAAATAAAAATAAGATGAAAAGTAAAGAAACTACCACACCCAAAAGTAAAATGGCTAACGACCCACTTTGTGTACCAACTATGAAATTATCTATTTTTATTTTTGTATGTTTTGCGTTTGATTATTTTTTTGTAATTTAGTGTGAACTTGCTGTTAAGTTTTTATTTTTATGTTATTACTGAAGCTTTAGTAAGACAATTCATTTTAATGTAATTTTTAATGATTTTCTCATCCTTGTCAATTTTTCAGCCTGATTATGAGTTTTTAAACCTCGATAGCTCGTAAAATAAAAGATTTTCTTCCTGGTCCTGGTCTTGGCAATATTATCATTAAGCTAAAATTTCCAAGTAACCGCCCAATTACTGAGATATATATTTGATATATAATAATATACATACATAGGTACTCATTAGTGTGGATGTGTACGTGTATATATTATATATTTAGTCAAGAACCGACTTCTGGTTCATCAGGTTAAAAAAAAAAAAAAAAAAAAAAACAGAACTAGAGTAACCAGCGAGACCCAAAGAAAAATCAAGGAGGGAGCAAATAAACAGCCAAAAATAACTAAAGTCTATTTATTAAACCTATTTCTGTACAGAGCAATTTACAGGAGAAGTAGAGGTTCAGCCAAAACAATCAAAATGAACAACATAGCAAAAAAAATAAACATGGCACACCAGCAGCAATCAAGAAAGTCATAATAACAAAGCATGTCACCCAACAAATTACCCGGCCCATAGACTTGCCCGACAATCAGTTATGTGAAAATACCTAGAGTCATACTATCTCAAGTCACAATAAAACAATGTGAAAACACCCAGAACCACACATTAACTGAACACATAAAACAGTTCATATACAAATTAACTGGGCCACACACTTGCCCATCAAATATGAAAAAAACACCCAAATACAGCAGTATAAACAATCCATAAATGAATTGTAACATAACGTAAATCTCAACTGGCAAAGGATAAATCCCCTGACGAACGTATCACAACCACTGATGCACCAACCAGACAAACTTCACAACAGTCTTGCTGCTGTCACATAGGGAACTCCACTGATGACCATGTTTCAAACACCATCCATCCTTCATCAGAGGATTCCAACTGGTAGTAGTCACTGCTACTACGAGCAAATCCCCCAAAGTGCCGGAGAACCAACTGGAGTTCCCATCCTCGGCAAGTAGCGGCCGACAGATAACAAACACCTACTGCTGTCGAGACCTGGACTGGCTGCTGTGCTGTACCCAACTGCTTCTGAAAAATAGGTAAACGTCGCCTCGCTTCACCAAAACAAAAACACAGGGGGCAGGTAAAACAATCGAATAAACCATACCAGGCCGTTACATTTATACACAACAACACTATAGTAAAACCTTACAATATATATATATATATATATATATATATATATATATATATATATATATATATATATATATAGATATAGAATAACACATATTAAGCCACAGATTCCCTCAGTATATTGATGACTTTACCAAGGGGATTATAGAAGCGATGCCACCCAACCAGGATTCAAACCTAAACCTTTTGGGTATGATATACAATATTGTGTGTGTGTGTGTGTGTATAAAGGCACTGGTTACATGTATGAGTGGATACATATTAAAATAAATGGGGCTGATAACCGTAGCACTGCGGGAACGAGATAGGAGCACATTCCGGAGATATGAGGTAAACTTAAAGGAAAAGTTTCTTCAGGTCACTTCAGGTCACCGAATACGTGCACTAAATAAAATGTGTACATGAGAAAATGGAAACGCACAGAATAGAGTAACGTGCAAGCGTTCGTGTGTTCATTAGCATGCATGTATCCATAAGTCTGTTGGTCAGCGTACACGTACGTTTGTAAGACGAAATAAATGGAATAAAAAAAAACAAATAAATGGCATAAAAAAAACCCAGTGAGGTGATAAAGCAGATATTACCTGATACTGATTGTGTGTGGAAACACACCGTAGAGGAAGGCGCTAAGATCCATCGGAAAAGGTAAAGTGAAAAGACTTTTAAAAGTTATACCTTTTATGTAGTGACATTGAATTCAGTTTCTAGAGAAAGGGAAGTGTGGTGTGGCACTCAATTTTATTGACGAACTTTAACATTTCATTGTTTGATAATAATATTCTAATTTTCAGGTGGATTCGAAGTCACCATTTAAAAATGGATTCTCTAGACTTGTGTTGACAGTTATTGATAAAGACTAAAGAATAGTCGGACAGAAGTAGATAAGATGGGAACCTATCTAATATGAATTCGTGAAAGAGTAATAGTAATTTTATGAGTTTCTTTGGATTTTCTTTGATTCATTTTATTTCATTTTCCTGTTAGCTATTTGGGAAATAAAGATTATATTTTTGTAATAGCGGGAGTTTGAATTGCCTAGAGTTTTATAATTGATTTCAGCTAGCTACACAAATAACCCTCAAAAGTAGGTTACGCGTTTCAGTTACGAGTTCTCTCCAATTATTTAGACGGGAGTCATTTTGACCCTTGTTAGATATATTTATGTATATGTATATATATCTATATATATATATATATATATATATATATATATATATATATATTCTATATTTTTTTCTTAAATAATAAGCCATAAATATATATATATTAACTATATACACTAACACTTAAGCATAATCTATCTGTGTTCAGGTCGCAAATCTTTCTCTAGTACACTAACAGCACATATACATAACGTATATATATAGATATATATATGAGTATATATATATCTATATATATATATATATATATATATATATATATATATATATATATATATATATATATCTACATACAAGCATGAGTATAATCGTATTAAGCCATAAATATCCTTATTCACAAAGCATACGATCTGTTACATAATGTAATAGATCGATAACAAACCTAAGACTATCCAATATGCATATGCATAATAGTGATGTGATCAAATGAACTTACTGACTCAATAGAAAATTAAAAATGTATATTAGTCATGTGGCTGTGAATAATCGATAAAAATTATATGGGGGTGTCAGAAAAATTTCCAAGCACAAATAAGATATTCATTAACTATTTCAAAAGAAATACAACAAGGAGAGAAGGCTCTCTAATTTAGTAAATTAATGAAAATAAAGTACATAGTAATAGGAAACGTATCATTACAAATATGTTTTATTTGATGACGTACTTGGATATGTCAATATATTTTCGCTTTGTAAATATATATATATATATATATATATATAATATATATATAGGATATATATATATATATATATATAACATAGATGTATATATATATATATATATATATAATATAAATATATATATATATATATATATATCTCAATGTAAAAAATAACGTAAATTCAATCTTTTTGTTTTTATTTTTTTTTAGTTTTTGTTTTTTCCATACCCATTTCTTAAAGTTAAGTATACCTTTTATTGTTAGTTTTTGTCCAGTTATGTGAATTTTGTTTTAGAACTAGGAGGATATAAAAAATAACTAGAAGCATATGCAAGATCTATTAAATTAGTCTCTGCCAATTACCCTCGTCTTCAGAATGACACGAAATGCATTCTCTCAAGACTAAGAAAGTACAACATTGCAGGAAGACCCGCCGGAGACGAGGCTATTTATTGCTAGAATGTCGGCCGATCATTTTAGCTTTTTCTGAATTTCAGATACCTCAAAGTTCCCGAAGAGAAGTAGATAACCCTGCTACTGATAACAGTTTGTTTGATTTCGCCGATCGTATCATACCATGTAATATCAGCGATGTTATAATTACTTACCTAAATAATAAATCATCCGGCTATCATGGTCTCTCAGTAGAAGCTTTTATGCTTTGCCACTCAGTAATTTACCTTTTACTTGCTGCATTATTCAATGTGATTGCCGAATTCCCCAGTTTTTCCCCAAAACCCTAACTTTTAATTCATGTATTACCGTTAATCAAAAATAGCTAAACGATGCAGCTGACGCAGGGAACTATGGTCCAATTGCAATTATCATAATTACACCAAAGACGCTTGAGTCTGATCTTCCACCGAGTCTTCACCCCCTTCAACACACTTCAGACAACCGGTCTGGATTTAAACCAAACCACTCATCGACACTAGCATCTATTTCTATAAAAAAAATAATGAACAATTACTTATGTTTTGTTGACGTGAGAAAAACATTGGATAGAGTAAACTACCTGAGCTCTTCTTGAAGCTTCATAAACATGATACACCCTTATACTGATCTGGCATATACTGATGGTCCTCTGCACAGCGACTCGGTGTCAAATGGGGTAACGTACTATTCTTCAACTTCGGCTCCTCAAAGGGACTTTGTCAAGGCGGCATTCTCTCACCTGATCTATTTACTACGTACAAAGATGCCTTGAATCTTAAACTGAACTCACTCCCAATCGATGAGGTTCTAATCTCTCCATCAGTGCAAGGTCTCCTACGACTAATCAATACCTGCTGTATATGTATATATCCAGGTGAATTTGACACAATATGTAACAAAACGAAGACTCAGTGCATGTCGCTCTTCCTTAACTCACGTAAACACACTTAAGGGCCACATATATTAATCGATAATCACCTTCAAGAATTTGAACATGAATTCTCCCATGTGTTACACATTATCAGCGACGACCTGAAAGATACGGCTGACATAGAACAGAGATTAACTAAGCTGTACTCGACTGGCAGCAAGATTTCATGATATACCTTTTGTTACCGAGAAACCAGAGTGCGCCTCTTCGGCTCCTATTGCTAGTGTAAATGCTAGCTAGCTTCCAGTGGACGAACTACACCATGAAACGTGAAAATATTGTACATAAAGATATTTTAGGCACTTACTTTCATATTTCGTTGCTAACGTAGAGGTTCATGGAAAACCATCTGGTCGTCTTAAAAATAACTGTTGGGCGAACCAAAACCAATATAATCACTCGACTAAGAAACGCTACGGTCCTCTCATCCAAAACATCATAAAAAAATGAAGCGAAAGATCTAAATCGTGGGAAAGAATAAATGCAGTATTGAGACTTCTGTTCCCTAACTGAATATTTTTCACAGTATTGTTTACTTAAAATGCTGTTTGTGCGCTTTAGTTCTTACAGATTTTAACTCAAAACTGTTACGGTCAAGTATGATTTTTATTTATATCATTACAATTCTTTCCTTATTGCCTACAAACATCAACTGGCGGCGTCTGTTCAACATCTTTACTATTCCTTACTGTGAATTATACTCACTAATACTAACTAACTAAACGCTGCCATTCTATGTACTATAATTATTATTATTATTATTATTATTATTATTATTATTATTATTATTATTATTATTATTATTATTATTATTATTATTATTTGCCATTCACTTTTCCCTTTTGACAAATTATACTTGCGTACTACATATATCCAAGCACCAAACATAAAACTTGGAATGTCGTTGTTCTTAATATTATTATAATGAATAATTTAACAGTACAATATTTTTTCTTTCTTCAGGAAAATTATTATTGTACTGTGTAGTACAATCCTTTAGTATGTATATATAGTCTACGGCTGCATAAAGAATGTGTGTATATATATATATATATATATATATTATATATATATGATATATATATATATTATATATATATATATAAGTGAATGCCAGAGGAAAATGAGACAGAAAGTCTATACCGAGCGCTTTCACTTTTATTCCGACATTGTTGACAATGCATGAATAAAGACGAAAGCGCTTGGTATAGAATTTCTGCCTATATTTTTCTGTGGTATTCGTTTATATAATTGAAGTTCATGGTGCATAAACTGTCATTTTTAAACTTGTATGTTATGTATGTATGTATGTATATGTATATATATATATATATATATATATATATATATATATATATATATATATATATATATATACTGACAACCACACACACACACAGAACATATAGTATATACATATAATTTACATATACGCGTGCGTATTTTATTTTGTGTACGTGCACTGTACAGAATTACTTAGAAAGCATACACAAACACGCACATACCTACATATTGGCTGTGTCGGGGAAAAAAACCAATTAGGCAATCATTGTGCCTGCAGAGTCTGACTTTCTTCAATTAACACGACACTGAATGTGGAGTAATCTGTAATCATCAGCGACTGCCCAGGGAGCTATCAGCTGCTGAGGGAGGGAGAGGTGGGAGGGTGAGGTGGGGGAGGGAGGGAGGAAGGCGTTCATCTTTCGCAAAGGGAACGGTTTACCCTTATTATCCTAGGTTGGAGATCTATTATGCAGAAGGAGCCACACTTAATGTTGATCAATGAGGTCAGTCACAACTCCCTCGAGATAATGCATGGCAATTGCACAAATTGCATTTTAAAAGCTGCCGTCCGTGGTCGTATATCAAGTTCTGCCCTTGATTAAGGACTTGCCTGCCTGCCTGGCTGTCTGCCTGAATTCACCGTCGGTAAGGAAGGAAGGAGGTCTTCGTTGCTACGAAGCAACCTCCAGGACTTTGTTACACATTTCTCAGGTATTGTGATCGGTGTCCTTTGAGAATATTTTACCCTGGGCTTAAAAACAAATTCTTTAATAACGATGTGTTGACCTGAAAAGTCCCCTATTTTTATTCTTTTTCCAATCAGGCATTTTTCATCTACGTAACTCACAATCTCTATAAGCAGAAATAGCATTTTGCCCTTAATGCACAAAAAACAAAAACAAAAAACAAAAACTCTGGAGAAAATATATGTTGCAAAGGGTGCACTGACATGGAAAAACACCGCTGAACCCCGCAACGTCATTTCGGAAAAAAGAAAGAAAAAAAATGGCAATGAAGTATCACCTTTTTCGCGCCAAGTAATCATATGACATTTAAGCCGCTTTGTCATTACCATCTATATATTTCTCCAAAACAACATAATGATGACGATTCCGTTTCAAAATTTCCAGACCATCCTTCTTTCGCAAGTATTAAAACACCTTCCTGTCGCTTTTTTTTTCTTACTATTATTGTCATTTTTTTTCACGTTTCCTGTACTATGTGACGTTCGCCGTACTTCCCACTGTAAGAAAGTATTCGGAAAGTGTACTCGCCAATTACAAACAGCATGGGGCAATAAATCAATACAAGTCTCCTGATATCCTTCGTAACGTACGATTTCCTGTTTATTACAATCACAACTTTGGGAGCTATTTAGACCCTCGACCAGCGACGAGTACTTTCCACCTGATAAGCTTAGCGGCAATAAATTAAGACAGTACTGTTACTTGCCAACATCTCTCTCTCTCTCTCTCTCTCTCTCTCTCTCTCTCTCTCTCTCTCTGCATTTGTTACCATCACCTTGTTCACTCAGTTGACTGCTTCAACTCAGCTAACAATTATTAAATCACTTAACGTTGGTTAGACTATCAGATGCGTTAGTTATATAAGTTGAACTAGCTTAAATTTGTCACTTGATGGTACACCTAATAACATCTGCAATATCAGCTGCACTGCTTAAAATAAGTTTAACAACGGCTAAATCGGAAAACACTTTTTATGACAGGAGATAACCGTAAATCACACTTGTTATGACAGGGGACAACTGAAATTGTAAGTCGATCCAAAAGGCGAAATATAGCCATGTTCTCTCCTTGACAAAAAGCAATTACTAGTAACATTTTAAAGAGAGTTGGGCCATTTTAAAAAAGAAGCTTCAAAAACATTTATAATTATTTCAGATTGTCACATACAATCTCAAGTATATCATCATCACTATCTTACTGGCACCCAAATAAATATAGAGCCTCAATGATCTCGCTCCTAATTATCTTTTTCTAGCATTTCTTCTCATCAGAACAGGCTTGAATCTTCAGCTCTCATCGTTTCTTTACTCAAAGCCTTTCATTTTGATTTGAATAAATCAACACACTGCTGAGTTTTTCTTGGATCAACAATCAACATTTCAAATATGGTAAAATGTGATAATCTTTCAACAAAGTGGTTGTATATTTTTACTGTGCTACTTGTACATTCTTAGTAATCGATGCATCTGAAATATCATGTTATTATCCCATGACCCAGAATTCTTTAGATCATAATATTCCTAATCACTTAAAAACAAAGTACCTGGTTTTCACGTTTAATCACTCTCTGAATTCTCCTTCTGATTCCGTTTTCCCATGATTTCCAAAACTCTTACTCTTTTTAAGAATTGGGTCTTATGCTTTCCTTGGGGTGAGATCCAATCCTTCACTTCAACCATTTCCTTTTTAAATATGTTTCCTAACATCTCTCTTCATCTTCCTCTCGTTTTCGCCAAATTCTTACTACTGGGTGACAAATAATGTAATTCAATTATTTCATCTCATTCCATTGCGATTATGCGAAGTTAGCGCTGGGCGCTTGGCATTTCAAGAACACTGTTTAATAATATTTCCATGAACCTCATGTAAACAATGACCGGAGCTTTGCATTATGCCCTATACATACATACACACAAATATGTATGTATGTATATGTGTGCATATATATATATATATATATTATATATATATATATATATATATATATATATACACACACACACACACACACACACATATATATATATATATATTATATATATATATATATATATATATATATATATATTTTATGGATGTGTGCTTGAAGAGAGTGCGAGTGTGCTTGGATATGATATAAAATCCAAATACTTCATTGTGTTTTCATTTATAAGTCCTCTTCAAACAAGAACACAATGGGTTAAGAATGCATCCTAAGGAGAAAAATTATGAATAATTTTATCAGTTGCCAATACATCCTTCCTACAAGTGACTCCTAAGAAGTGCAGCATTCTTATTACAGGATGTTGTCAGGGATAACACATCCAGGAAAGTCTTGTTGAAAAGGATTGCTGCATCAGCTCCATTCATTTTGTATAGTCTTCACTATTTTCCTTATTAAGGATTTCTCAATGTTGCTGAAACTGGCAAGCAACGTGCCAAAGGGCACTGGATTTGACGATCCCCTTTGGCACGTTGCTTGCCAGTTTCAGCAACATTGAGAAATCCTTAATAAGGAAAATAGAGAAGACTCTATACAAAATTAATGGAGCTGATGCAGCAATCCTTTTCAACAAGACTTGTTTAAATGAGGGTCTACTCCCAAGATATACATCCAGGAAAGCTAATAATAGTGCTTTCCCGGCCCCCAAGGTCTCCCCTCCTGCCAGCCCCCCTCTCTCTCGACGAATCCAGTTACAATTGCTTGGGCTCCGTCGACAAATTCTCGGACCTACACCAAGGATTTAAATCTTGCGAGCAATAAACGTTAAAATTCAACTGATCAAACCTTGAAAACTTGACTTTACTCCGTTTTAGTTTTCTATAAAAGAAAACTATTGAGATGGCTATTTGTGTGTCCGCCCGCTCTCAGATCTTAAATACTATTGAGGATAGAGGGATACAAATTGATATGTTCATCATCCACCCTCCGATCATAAAACATACCAAATTGCCGCAATCTAGATTCAGTACTTTTTAATTTATTAAAGGTTAAAATTATCCATGATCGTGCGTCTGGCACCTATACCGGGCCTTGGCTGAAAGTTTCATACAGCATTTATACTGAACAAAAAACGCGATTGCAGCGTCCTTCCTTTCTCTCTTGATGCTTGAAAATGAAACATTTGTGTTTAGAAACGTCGCAATATATTTTATTTATTGTAGTACACAGTTGTCTGTGAGTGTTTATCTTTTAGAGGATCTGTTCGCACATCATATATATAAGAACTGAATGAGAAATTCAACAACTGTGGAAGCCATCAAGGACTTCCACGAAAGCTTCATCCAAATGCAAATGTAGACGCTGAATTTAGACCTCCGTCTTTCTCTAACCGGTATAATATAAAGCTCAATATATTAGATATCACTATGAAAATTCGCTGAATAAATATTTGGTGCAAGTTTGCGAAGAACTTTTTCTAAAGACTCCCATCATCGAGAAAGTTAGCAACTCTTTTGTGCACATACATATGCAGATCCACATATGGATTAAAACTTGCGAAAATCTAATGTAAAAACATAAAAGTGACCCAATTCGTTCCATAATGATTTTGTTGACGAATGTACAAGTAGTAAATATAATATTCATTTAAGAAAAATTCGTCAATTACAAGTGTCCACATTCTTCACTGAAAATAGAAGCCAGATATCTGAGATGATATAATGGTTTGTGATGTGTTGGGGCTTCATTTATAGCGCGATGGCAGGATAGTTAATGGCTAATAACTGTAGTCAAGTTATTTGCGGTCGTACCACTCAAAGTACAGTAATTGCATTCTGATATACAAGCTCTTAAAGCATTAGTGACAGAAAAGGTCGCACCATCATTTTTCATATGACCACAAAATCCTTTCATAGCACATGAGAAAACTGACTGACCTCCAAGCTAAGAAATGTCCGACTTCACTTACCACACTTACGCACACATACATACATATGTATTATGTTTTTTTCATAATGTATAATTTAAAATAGTAACCAGCAAGCCAACCAACCATATATATAGATATATATATATATATATATATATATATATCTATATATATATATATATATAATATATATATATATATATATATATATATATATATTTCCAGACCTCTGTCGTCTTAGGTGCTTTTTGAGTTGTTTCTGATCATTCATTCATTCATTTCATTTATTCATTCATTCATATATATATATATATATATATATATATATATATATATATATATATATATATATCATATATGATCAGAAACAAATAAAAAAGCACTTAAGACGACAGAGGTCTAGAAATTTATTTGACAATACGGGGATTAATTGACATATATGTCTTGACTTATATTTACTTGATTCCCTTTAACTACAATGAAGACAAACTTCATAACCTTCAAAATTAATCGCACGGATAAAAAAGTGATGCAAAAATATAGCATTACATATTGTTCAACCTTACCTAATATAAATGTTGGTTTATTCCATATCGACCTCTTACCTGATTATCTGATGTAGCAATGCTGTAGGTCTTACATAAAATCCTATTAATGCTACTAAATGATTTTTTGAGAATATTTCAGTTGAAACATTACTTACCGTATGATACAATGAAACAACAAAATTGTTATGAAGTCATACAATACTGAAGAACTTCCTTGAATGAGCAATTATAAGCTGACCAAATATGATCAATTTGTTACCTTCTGTAGAGCACATTTCATGAAACACTTCGGATGTTTGCCTCTAAAATAACTGCTCTTTCACATTTTTCAAACTCAGCCAAGGATAGTTTCAGACTTTCTACTCCCACTCCGCAAAAACAATCATTTTTCCTCCTTAATGTCTCCTATAGCTTGACCAAACATTTTCACTACTGCAACTCCTTTTCCTGCAAAACTCAACCTTTCCTTTATATATATATATATATATATATATATATATATATATATATATATATATATATATATATACATATATATATATATATAATATATAAATATATATGTTATTTCCAAGGTAAAGCAAATTAGATATTAAAAATTTTGTAGCTTAATGTTGTTTGATAAAAATGTAAAGGTGAAGCGATAAAAAATTCATAAACAGCAGCATGTTTCCAACGTACCAGTCAGCTGTCATGGTGGGGGTTATGTTGATAAAGACGCTAAATACGAATCCCTGCATTAGACGGACATGTACGGCAGAGTCGGTGTCTACTTATACCTCTTTTGACAAGCCAGTGGTAAGAGAACTCGTCACTGAAGTCTGAGATAGTTGCTGTCCGTGGTTCTCAGTTATAATTCGCATTCGATATTATTCCGAAGTACAGTGAACTGAATATTAAACACATTTGTAGCTTAATGTTTATGAATAAAAACTATCACGGTGATGCGAAAAAATACAAATATGTATATATATATATATATATATATATATATATATATATATATATATATCTATATTATAATAAGATATATATATATATATATATATAGATATATATATATATATATATATATATATTTATATATAAGATATAATATATATATATACAATATATATATATATATATATATAGATATATATATAATTATATATATATAATATATATATATATATATATATATATATATATATATATATATATATATATATATAATTTAATTATTTCAAAATTAAAAGTTGAGGCCCATTATGAAAGTAGAAAAAGAATGCACGGCTTAACATGAATATCGTTGAGCCATCGTTATCAGTATAGAACATTTCAAAAGGCTGTCTTGTTTTCGCGTTATAACCCAGAAAACATCGAAGAAGATAAATGGAAAAAATTACGATATCAAATTGATATTTCTTATAACACCTGCGCGCCAAATAGTGACTAGTACAATCCTCGCACAAAATTGATTCTCACAACCCCAGTTACCCATAATTCAAACGTCACACAATCAGGAATATTTGAGCAAAATCGAAATTCTAATAAAAGGAAATAAAACAGGGAATGCTAGTTCCGCCACGCCACATGTACTTCTTACCTTACTGTTACCTTACAAAAATTAATGGTACAATGAAGATATTGATAAAAATCAATGTTAGGGTGGAGGTAGTACTGATGGAGAGAAGGGGATACGTCGGAATCGCGTTGGGAATGGGGGAAGAGGAGTGGGGGTTAGGTTAATGACTTTGTACACTGACACAGTTGTTTTGATGTGTTCCGAAGGCCGCAGGGAACACCATTGCTATAACACCGCTGTATAATGCTGCTACATATAAGACTTCTTTTATTCCACTTGCTTTCGAACAGATATCATGAGAATACATTGGTTCGGTATAAACATATAAAAATCACTGACCACTCTGTGCTTTTTTTTCAAGATCAGTATAACCTTTACGTATATCTGATTCTTATATGAAGAGTTTAAAGGTGCTAATATAATTTCATATATACATTTTTACCAATTAGACCTAGCCAGTTGAAAAAAAACTGACAAGTCAGAATAACGATGCAAATGCAAATATGATGGAAATTGACATTGCTGTCGGCGAGAAATTGATGCTAATAAAAGAAGTCTAAGTAACAATCGTAAGCTTCTTTATCCAGACTCAATCAGTTCTTCCAATTTATACGTCTTGCTTTATACTTACATACAATCATATAAACAATCATACATATGTACACATGTACTCAAAATTTTCCATACCTTGAGGGATGTAATAGTAGCAAAAGTCTAATCTCTAGGTTTATCCTTTATGTTTATTATTGTCCTGGATAAGTTGCTATAGTAGATTCCCTTCACTAGTACATCTCATGCCCAGCGCCGTTCCTTACGACGCTCTTGATTGGCTGTTGATAAGCCAATCACGGGGCTGGAAACTCTCAGTCTCTCGAGAAAGTTCACATAGGTAGAATGTATGTTCCACCTCTCCTCTGTCAAAAGTTATAACTTTCATTACACCTCAGTTTTACCAGTAGAAAAGTAGTGTTTCCCAATTGCATCACCAAACATCGACAAACCAATGATTTAAGAATATTGTTGATATAAGAATTATGAAGAAAATCGTAACGTATAATAAAAAGGAATAATGAGAGGGATATAGAAGGCCTGACTGTAGCAAAAGAAAAATCAATGGGATGAATAATTTTCCTCAATAAGATATCAATGTCTAAGTAATGATTTTTTTCATATACATAGAGATTTCCACTATAGGATATGAAAGGGTGTTGGGGATAATTATGGTGACGACAATGAAATCTTATTATCCCCCCCCCCCCCCCCCCCCGTAAGACTTCTTCTATCGAGGGGTCGCGGTCGTGATCATGATGATGACGTCATCGAGTGATCACGTGAGCAACACCTTACTACAGGAAGATAAGAGAGGAAGAGATTAATATTATTAATCTTTTGCTTGTTACTTTCATATTGATAGCTCTGCCTATAATTTTTTTGGTAACATTTTCTTCCATGACATTTAAGCTACGAAACTATGAAACATAAGATGATAAATGATGAATGCACTGCGACCTCACGTAAGGAAAGACAGAATATATTTAATTTTAAGAATTTTATGTTGGTTTCACTATAAATATTTTAGCGTTAAGTTTACAGAGGTGCATAATTCTTATATAATTACAATCCTTAAGTCATTGGCTTGACGATGTTTAGTGATGAAATTGGGAAACACTCCTTTTCTGCAGGTAAAACTGTGATGTAATAAAAGTTATAATGTTTGAAAGATACTGGAACATACGTAGATGTTGCCTAAGTGAACTCGAGAGAGAGACTGAGGGTTTCCAGCCCTGTGATTGGCTTATCAACAGCCAATCAGGTGCGTCGTAAGGAACGGCCCTGGGCATGAAATGCCCGGATGAGAATGTACTATAGTAACACCTTACAAGAAAAGTTGTTTGATTACTAAGCAGCAATTCCGATAGATGGAAAATACTGAAAATTTATTAACTAATTTAAAATTTTATTTCATGTATAAATGATGATAAGTGAAAGCTTTCACGCTTAAATGTAAATATTTATCAAACGGAGGAAAATGAGTGAAAAATCATAAAGTAAAATATCTTAGAATTGCTAGCACTAATAAATTCGACAACCCTCCCTACCCGCACAGATACACAAACAAAATAAATAAATAAATAAATATATATATATATATATATATATATATATATATATATATATATATGTATATATATATCTATCTATCTATCTATATATATATATATATATATATATATATATATCTATATATATATATATATATATGATAGATATAGATATATATATATATATATAAATACATATATATCTTGGGAATAACTTAGACCAAAAGCAGACAATAACTGATAAGATCCTCCTCAATTTGGAAATTGCTACAAGAAGAAAACCATAACACGTACGTAATAAATACGGATGATAAATTTAATGGTAACAGCGCAAGGAATAATGAATAGAACTGACACAATGTAACGGCGTAAACTGTTACAGAGAGGTGAGAAACTCAAGAAAATGAGATGCAGAAAAGCGGTAAGTTTGAGCAAGACCTCGTTTAACATATAGCTGACCTCTTCCAGTAACAGCGACAATTCTGAGGTTCAAAGTCCGAAATATTACCTGTTAGGATAAAGTAGCTCACAATCGCTACTGAAGGAGGAATGCGGTCCTTAAATATTGAATCCACCTTATACGCTTACCTGTAGCAATAGAGAAAATCGATGTAAATATAAGGATAACAGAATGCACAAAGAAATTTAACTGAAAACATCTATAATGAATTTAACCGACATTATTATAAGATTTTTTTCAAGACAGCACCACTTCATAAAGTTCTTAATTACAAATTCCTCACAAATTAATCCTAAAGAAATTATTCCGAATTAAAATTAATCATTCCCAATAAAAATTCCCACTCTAAATAAATATTCTTTACAAAATGTTGATTTAGAGTAATTAATGACAATAGCTACATCGCATTAATTAAATCTAAATTAACTCATTCAAACTAACATTTTTTAATTATTCCTAGTTCAACAGCAGTAAAATTAAACTACTGATATATTTTACTGAGCTTATCCGAAACGCCAAAACACTCAATAACTAAATCATTTACAAAAATCAACTATTCACGAATATGTTAACCACAGGTTGAAGCTTTGGCATAAAAATAAGTCAAAGACATTGAACAATACGCCAGTCACATGAAGTAGGGTCAAGGATTCCCATCAGTCCTATAAAGTTATGATCTGAATGCAGCAATTGGAAAGAAGTAAGTAATATTACTAAATTTACACCTGCGGAAGGGAGAGCTATAGAACCTTATCTCACCTTTCTTGCACCTTTTTCAAATCAGTTAAATCAAGGAAGATTATATAACTAGAGACCATCAGGAATATCTAAAAATCATAACGTTCAGACTGAGACCATCACTATAAACAAAACTTTGCCCGGTTCCATCACTTCAATTTGTTTTTCATTTTCCCCAAATGACATCACCACCGTTTTTATAGCACGACAGCTGCTGATTTTTCCCAAGTCATAAAGAAAGCAAATAAGTATTTCATGTTTCACCTTCGGCATTTGAGTATAACCGAGCTGTTTTCCCTCGAAGAAGAGGTCAAGGCCAGGAACAATTTCCTCAAAAGACAAATATAGGCCAGTGAGTGTCCATACTAATAAAAATCTGAAAGCAACAAGATAGGAGAAAGGAATCATTCTAAAGAAAAAATAAGAAATTTCAATCAGTAAACACAATACTATCAACTGCAGTTTCTAGTACTAAACCTAGTGGAGGAAGCTTTATAAATAAACATTGTGTTGTATTTTAGCGACGTTATACACGATTTCCGTACAGCTGAGCTTCAATTTCAACTGCTGATAGAACTTGTGAGGTGAGCTGTTTTATTTCTTATTTATCTGTTTATCTATTTTTAGCATCAAAGCGACCAGAACTATGAATGATAAGTAAGACTGTTCATAAATTCTCAAATAAAATGAGTCAGAAAACTTATTTTTCATAATTCCACAGCATCAAGCAATAAGCAGCTTCATATAATAAATAGTACTGCAGTCATTCATGGGAAAATTTTTAAGCAAGTTAAAAATGAGAATGAGTAAATGAATACATTCAAGAAGCAAAAAAGACGCGACAAACTTGAATACGCGAGGCGATAAATCATCTACTTCCGGACGTAGACATTTTCACGGGAAAAGACCCGGAATGTCTTCCATCACCTAAAATTATTCAGAAAATATGAACGACAAAATGCAACGCCACAAGTCTCTCTCGGTAATAACAATAATAAAGGAGAGAAATCGAAGTCATCCTTCAAATCAGAGCTGCCGAAGATGTGATAAATCTTTGACTTTCAGCGACCAGTAATTCACCGAGAAAATGATTTAAAGTGTGATTGTCGCTGATGACACCGGCTTGAAGGGTGCGTTCAACGGTGCAAATGAATGCCGGCAAAAGGTACGAATTCCTTGCCATAAAACTCTCTTTTAAAACGCTTATTTAGATGACGCAAAACTGGAATTGTTTGTCCAAAAAAAGTCCAAAATAAGGAGAGAGAAAAAAAGGGAAGTGTCTATAGTTTTCTAGCCCAAAAAGGGAAAAGGCCATAAAACAGACAAGCTGATTCTAGAAACAGTTAAAAACTGATTTTATAACTGTAAATGCTGTTACGTCTAGGGAATGCAAATATGGATTATATAGCATGTACCGACATTTTATTTTTCGTAAACAAAAAAAAACACCCTTCAAGCATAAAGCATCGGATACAGAACTGATCAGTATTATACGATTTTTTTAATAGAATGGAATTTTAAATTCATCATAACACAGAGACCCTGAAATATCCAGAGCATGCGAGATCTTATGTTTCTAGGGCATTACAATAGACTTAGATCTTTGGGGACGATTATTCCAAACATAACAGTGGATGGTTCCTAACTAATCTGCACATGCCATATCTATTATTACTTCTACTATTCTGACGTTAATACTGAAATAAGACCGAATGCTATATTGCAATCATCATTTAATTACCTTTAACCCGTTCTTCGATAAAAGATTAACATTACTTCATACTTCACATTCCATGACATAAATAAGGATTTTTTTTTACACAAATGATTCATCGACGTTAGAAATTGTTGTTGTAACAAAACTGCAATCAGCAAAATTAATTACATCATTCTCCAGACATTGACTTTGAACAGAAAAAACATAATGAACAACTGAAAATCCGAGCCATAAGGATATAGCTACTGTTGCAAGGTATGATTATAAATAACTACTATATACACATCTACAAACAAACACACAAATATACACATTAGTAAATACATGCATACATAAATATATATATACTATACATACATATATATATATATATATATATATATATATATATAATATATATAATATTTAAACAAACAGGCTGGTAATTTTTTCAACACGGAATGGCCTAGATAATATATATTTATTTTTTCCATCAAATAATATACTTCCATGAACAGAGGAACTGAGTAAATTAACAACATTGCTCGATCACTTAAAATTAAAAACAGTCCCAGAGTAATTATTGCTAAATACCTAAGTGAATAAACATATAAATATAGATTCATGTATGAAAAATCGTAATCCAATTAATTAGGTCAAAGTTACATGGTTTTCACGTCTTTTCTTCTATTATTTCCTCTAGTTTGTCACCTTTTCCTCGTTTGTTTTCCGATGAAGTCAAGGGTCCCTTTCCTTATTATGAATCGTAGGTTAGGGTGTTACACAATGGATGAAAAATTACGAAATTGGATCCCATCATGTGGATGACTGTCAGTCGCGCGCGGATGATTCCCAGGCGATGATGAGAGGTGAGGAGCAAGTGGTACCACCATTTCGAACATTCTGTTACGTTTTTTTATTTGCTCTGATGTTTAGCAGCTTCTAGATGGCATTTACGGCTCTTCCGGTAGCAATGCACGAACTATTGACAGTACAAGATTATGGGAAATTTATAGGAGAGGGTCTCTCTCTCTCTCTCTCTCTCTCTCTCTCTCTCTCTCTCTCTCTCTCTCTCTCTCTCTCTCCTCCAGAATTGAAAATAAGAAATCAAAGATCTATAAAAAAAAAAAAAAAACAGGCAGAAACTAGATATATAATGAACGGCGTGTTTCAGAGCAACTCTCTCTCTCTCTCACACACACACACACACGCACACACACGCCTAAGCAGAGGCCTAAGAAGAAAAACCAATAACAAATCGAGGCGAAGCAACTGCGTAAATTTAGCTGTACTGAAGAGGTCTCCTTGAAATTCCAAGCGCCACTGGCTGAAGAAATAATTATACGGCATGAGGTGAAAGACTTCTTCTCCGGAAGGACCTTCGCACCTTTCGCGTTTACAGCTCTTTGGATACCGCTCTGTTTATGGATATTACTGGGTCTATATTACTGAGTTTATATCACATCAGTCGTGGATATACTGGATTTATGGTCAATGCCATGTTTACCGCTTCAATGCTTCAGTACCTCTGTGGATTTCACTGGTCTTGAGAGATCACTGGGTTCATGCACATCACTAGGTTTAGGTTTAAGGATGTTACGGCATTTACAGGTATTACTGGGTTTACGAATAGCAGCTGGTTACAGTTATTACCTCGTGTATAGACAGCAAAACGTGAATGCATAACCACAATCGAGACAAACTGAGCACCAAATGTAACTTCCGAAAAAACGGAAGAAAACAACGACAGGGTTTTTTTGACCCTTGTTGCACCCAACGGTTAACTAACACTAACTGTACCTGGATCATAAATCTTTCCAGATGAAGTAAGCAGAGTCTAAATAGAGACAAATTGGCCCTCCAGTCGACAAACCCTTCTTCCTTCGAGTCAATGCTTCCACAATATCACCGAAACCCGAAATGGTTTAGGAAGCAGTAAACATGAGGAACCGGCGAAACTCACAAAGCACAACTAACAACATTGTACCTTTGCGTATTTGCTTATTCCTGTTCCGCAAACTGATGCAGGTCATTTTGATTTGACACTACTGCATTCAACAGCCACTGTACGCTAGTAGTCCAGTATGAATGATCGAAAATGTCTGACTAATAATATCAGTGCTTTTGTCAGGCTGCAAACATAATGACGAGGCTTATGGGCGAAATTGCCAGTTAAATCATATGACGCAACACTTTAACCTTTGGCGTATTCACATGGAAACAGCGGTTTGCAGTTTCTCTCACTGGCGAATGCAAGCATTATTCAGCAACCTCATAATGCCCTACGTGAATCGTACTCTTTGACGGTGAATACTTCCAAAGGTACGTCATGTGAGCAAAAGTTACAAAAACGAAAAAGGATTAGAGTAAAGGTAACTTAAAAAGTTATAAAACTTATTTGCAATAGAAAGGAAGATATCTTGCTTTATGAGACTTCTGTTTAGACCGTAGATAGAGCCTGTTCTCCATTTTCTCCTCAGTTGACCATTCTAATCTCCACCCTATATAAGATGCAGGTGATTCCTACATTCAGTGTCATGCTCCTTTCTGTTTTCTGTCCCCTTCTACTTTCTTATTTCCATCCCGGTCTGCGGTAATGCCGGAGATAACAATTTCATTTAATGGAAGGCAGTAAAACATCTACAAGACACAAACAGCAAACAAACACATCAGTGAACTCCCTCACTTATTCGACTTTAAGTTTTACGAGAGAGAGAGAGAGAAGAGAGAGAGAGAGAGAGAGAGAGAGAGAGAGAGAGAGAGAGAACTTTCAGCATTTTTTGCGATGGGACATTTCAATGAATTATTATTCATACTATTTTTATCATTATAATATATTCACATATAATATATATATAATATATATATATATATATATACACATATATATGTATGTATGTATGTATATATATACATAAGTATAGTTCGCCGTACGTTAATATAATATAATATAATAGTAATAATACTTAAGGGAGAACTACCTATTATAAACTATATATCACGATACAAAAGCTGACTGAATCACCAGCATTTAATTGATAATGGTCTATCTTTCAGGTAATTTCCTCTTTGCAAGCGAAATGCATTGAAGTAACTGCCCGTATTTATCTTATCCAAGAAAGTGTATGGACACGCTCAGGGACCTTTCATTTCATATACAAAGGTTGTTATATCAAATCACATTTTTACACAATATGCCGATTCACATTTCGCAAATGGCCAGACATGAAAAATAATAATTATTATTATCATACATAAATAACTCAAATTTATACAATTATGAGTACATAATTCACATTACTAAATATACATTGATTTCACAGTTTCCTGATATTCAATTTTGTTTCAAAGGAAATCATGATGAAGTTCATTTGATATAAAATTGTTAACTAGGGGATGAGTAATAACACTTCTGTTTTCACAGAAGCAGTTATAGGGATTGGTTCCAGTTTTTCCTGGCGTAATTTTCAAATGATTCCCTCGCGTCAGGAGAAGTCATTTGATTCCCAACCCCAAATTCTTTCATAGTCGACTCATGTATTTAAGTGTTAAGTATTGTCATGAAACATTAGATTAAGTGTTTTTATAATCTTTGTTTAAATTTCCCTTTTTTTCCTTCTCTATTCTAGAAATACCCTTTTGCATATTTGTTATACTGATTTCACACAGTTACACTAAAATCTTTACTGGGTTTATGATGAACAACGCAGTAAAGATTTTAGTGTAACTGTGTGAAACCAATACAACTATGCAAAATGGTATTTCTGGAATAAAGAGAGACGGAAATGCAAACGAAGATTATAAAAACACTTAATCTAGTATTTCTTATAATCCTTAACATGTAAATACATTAGTTAACAATACAAAAAAATGGAAATTACCCAACGAAAGAGCTGAGCATAAGTTTGACCAGAAACATACTAGCAAAAGATTTGAAAGCAAAACTCCTTTTGTAACGGATGTTGAATCTTTTTGTATGCCTGCACGATGTCTTGAGAAACTCCTTTCAATTCTCGTTCCTTTAATGAGTTAACTAGATCATCGAAATATGCTTCGCGAACTTGAAGAGTTTCTAGGTTTACCTGTAACATAGTAACGTATAAAGTAACAAGACGACACCAGGCCATATTAATGACTGCCTACTCCTACTCTTTATAAAGGTCAACAAGCAAGACTTAATTGAATAACTTAAAAAAACAAAATATAACTATTTTACTAGTTTATATAACTTATGGCAAAAATATGACAAACTGGGTCTCGAAGGTAAGGCAAGAGTTCAGCGTGTCCTTCCGTGAGCAACAACTAATGACTTCATCAGGGAAGTAAAAAACACTGAACAAGGGACATACGCGCTTCTCTCAAGAGTAACTAAAGCCTTCTTCTTGATACCAACCTGCCAACATAATGATGATGCAGAAAACTGACAACTTTATTTGTCCCATTTCGAAACCGTTTTCCAAAATTTTCAACATAATCTCAGGTATTTTCAAAAGTCACACCTAGCCCTGCTGTATCTCAATGGAAACTAATTTTCAAAGCCGTGTAAAAGTCAGGAGGTCTCTCAATAAGTATTGCATTCTTTTTCTCACTGATAAACTCACAATTACATACAATAAAATGTGATTTTCCCTCTAAATTTAAACAGGAGAGAGAGAGAGAGAGAGAGAGAGAGAGAGAGAGAGAGAGAGAGAGACAGTGAAACTGAATTAAAAGAAATCGTATAATGTGTTTCAGTCCCTTATGTAACAACTTCATACGCTCGGCTAGTGTAGTGCGTACTCCCCACGGTTTCAGTAAGCAGGAGGGACTTGATATCTTTTCCCTACTCAAATGAGTCTCAATTTTCCGGGTGATAAAACCTAATTACACGTCACAGAAGGAAACACTAGATATGGAGGGATTCATTTCAAATGTTCGGATGTAAGAAAATTACAAGTGTTGCGAAATAATGAGCCCACTGGTCGGCGTAAGTTATACAACCCTTAGACAGCCACTATTTGTTTTAACTGTTACTGGCGAGTATGTGTGTGTGTGCGGGTGGGTACTAAAGCCCGTTTGAGTCTCGACTGTTAATTATAGGCCTGTCGATTTTCTACGTCAGTGTTTGTGCAAGTATGATCTTTCGACCATGTTATTATAACAAGAGATGTTTCTTCCATTTTTGCCAATGTCAAAGAATTATGGTATGGAAAAAAAATAAGCAGAAATACACCGGTGTCTGGAGTACTAGTCTCATGATGTAAAGTCCCTGTAATTTTCGAATGAAAATAACCCGACATTATCATTCGATTAGCAACTGTTTTTGGATGCTGGTACCCGTAACAACTCTTCGTTGCCACTTAAAAACAGATTTTTTGACAATCACTGGGTACTTTTTTAAGGAGTGAAACGGCATCCGGGTAGGATTATCATCTGTTACTAAATCCTACTAAGGTAACTAAGAATAATAATTTATCCAGTACAAGATAAAAAAAGAAAAACTTTAACAGAAACAATTCGATGTATACAAATAGTAAAAAAAAATTATATATAGTGTACGTGCAATTAATGTAACATAATTGCAGCATTCCAACTATATATAAAAATTCAATCCGAAGGCGTCTCAAAGTTACGAACTTTAAAAAATATAAGAACTTTCCAAATCATTACAACCTTTACAAACTTTGGCTAATAAATTAGATTTATTCGAGAAACAAAATTACTCGCTTTATGTCAATTTCTTTCTTAAAAGAGTGCATACAATAACACTAAATTGACAACTGCGTTTTTCTTTACTGCATTTTACACACACACACACACACACACACACACACACACATATAAATAAATATAATATATATATATATATATATATATATATATATATATATATATATATATATATAGAAAGAGAGAGAGAGAGAGAGAATGCTTCTCCCCCCCCCCCCCCCCAATCATGCGCAAGTGAATTGCTGCATGCAATTATGGGCATTTAACTAGGCCGTTATTGTGTAAAGAAATCGTCCCACACTTGGAAAAAAAAATCGTTAATATGAGTGCGAAACAGTCTTCATGAAGAGAGGAAAAAAGGAAATAAGAGAGTAATCAGCCTACCTGAGCAACTGTTGGTACAGAGTACACTAATCCTCACGAACTAGCATGAAGAGGATCAAGTTTTTATCAATGAGCCACTAAGAGGAAATCCTCTTTCTCCGATAAATTTCAGTATTATTATTGGCCACGAATATCTGAGTGAACTGTTGAATAACAATAAAGACCCGGGTGTTACCAGGCCATTTTGAAAAATCCATATTGACCTCATTTTCTTTTAGCAATCTTGAATGAAATTACAAAACGCCTAGCTACGTAACAAGACTCAACTGGCTGAATCCTGGATTACGGTCTGCCCAAAAGCAAAAGTGCGCGCTGTCATAAGCCCAGCTTATTACTAAAACATCAACTGACTCCACACATGTCACTGCAGGAGCCAGGAAGAAAGAATAAATTATTTACATGAAAGATGTATATAGGGAAGTTACCGGGAGAATCTTGTCGCAAGAAGTGAAAAGTCAAAAGGTCAGACGCAAGTAATACAAATGTAATTTTCAGCATATTGTTATAAGCTAACAATCGGTTTCCAGACACACATCTCAACAGTAAGTTTGTCCGTACCTCTATGTATTGTAAACGTTTATATCTATATATATTATTCAGACATCGTGATCTGTTCTTGTATTTTATTTTGCGCTTAGCTTAAGAATTGACTATCAAATCGTGCTACATAGAAATTTTATTAACATACGTATTTTGTGAAGTTTCTGAATCGTACTATTTCCCGATTTCATTTTCATGGTTTTATGTAGCCATGATATTAGGAATGGATTCTTGAAACGCTGGATTAAATGAATAAGGGAAACGACTGCTAAACTTCAAGTTTTCTCGTTCAAAATTACCAAGAATAAGAGGAAGATAAAGAACGAGATGCTGAAGAATCAGAAGTAATTGAGGAATCAGAAAGTGAAAAATATTCTGACGGCAGCAAAACCAAAGCTAAAGCTTAAGATCAATAATTTGTTAGGTGAGTTCCTGGGCTACCCCACACACACACACACACACACACACACACACAAACGCTCGAGAACAAAGGGTCCAGATGAGGCACTCTAAGGTACAATAACACAGGATGAGTCTTCCAAAGAATCAATTCCAGAGGTTTCCAAAGGGTGCATGCGAGTGGCGAGATGAACTCCTTAAATAGAGTTATTAAAAAGAAGAGGAACTCACTGGTAAGAGTAAACAACCCTTTAAACATGTAGCAGAACTCTCAAGGTTAAGAGTCAATGGCTGTTCGCACAGGAGGAGGAACTCTTGGGTTGAAAGTCAATAGCCATTCAGATGGCCAGATGAACACTTGAGGTTGAGGCAGTTGGAGTAACCATCACAGGAATGTCAACAGTTGTTTAGACAGATAAAGGAACTCTTATGGTTGCAGGTTAATGGCTACAAAACTTCCCCACCACTTTGGCAGGCAGAGGATGTCTCACAGACGAGAGTCAACGATCGTTCAGACAGGTGGAGGAACTCTCAGGTTTGAGAGTCAACAGTATCGAGGCCTCCTAACCACTTCAGGAGGCAGAGGAACTGTAACAGGGAAGAGTCAATGGCCATTTGAATGCGTGGAGAAACTTAAGGTTGACAGTTACCAGCTGTGAGGCTTCTCCACGGCCTCAGCAGCCAGAGCAACCCTCATAAGTGAAACTTGTGAGATCAAAGACTGTTCAGACAGGTGGAGAAAGTCTCAGGGTTGAGGGTTAATGGTTGTGAAGCTTCCCCACCTCCTTAGCAGGTGGAGGATCTCCCACAGGCAAGATTGATTATATTTTAGGATGGGCAGAGGAACTCTTGGGGTTGAGAGTCAACAGCTACTAGGCTTCCTCCATCACCTATCGCCTCAGCAGGAGGAGGAATTCTCACAGGTGAGATTCAACAACCATTGTGAGGCTTCCCCACCAACTTTGCAGGTAGATGAACTCTTACAGGTAAGAGTCAACAGCTGTTTGGGCAGGTGGAGGAACTCTAAGGTTTGAGAGTCAGTGGCTGAGGCTTTCCCAGGATCCTGGCAGGCGGAGGAACTCTCACACACAAGAGTCAACACCTGTTTCCTCAGGCGGAAAATCTCACAGGGTTCATGGTCAATGAATGCAAGGCTTCCTCATCATCTTAACAAGAGGAGGACCTCTCACTGGCGAGAGTCAAAGGCTGTTCAGATGGGCGAGGGAACTCTCATGATTGCCAGTCAATTGCTGTGAGGCTTCCCCACCACCTCAGTAAGTGGACGAGTTGGGTGTCAATAACTGCAATGCTTCTCCACCATGTTACAGCAGGTGGATGAGCTCTCACAGGCATGAGTTGTTGGCTGATCCCAGAGGCTGAAATATCCTGAGAGTCAATAGCTGTCAAACTTCTCCACCACCTTAGCAGGTAGGTGAGCTCTCACAGACAAGAGTCAACACCTGTTAAAAAAGGCAGAAGAGCTCTCCAGGAGAGAGAGAAAAGCAGACAAGCTTCCCCACCACTTCAGCAGACAGATCCACTCTCAAAGGCCAGACCCAACAGCCATTTGGACAAGAGGACAAGCTCTCACAGGTGAAAACTAGTGGCTATTCTTGCAAGCAGAAGAGCTTTCAAGGAGACAGCCAACAGTTGGCGAGCTTTCCCACCACCACAGCGAGCAGAGGAACTCTCCCAGGTGAGAGTCAGTGACTCTTTGAATGGGCTGTTGAGGTCTCTGGAAGACAGCCAGTGGCTTGCAAACTTCCTACTACCTCAGCAGGTAGAAGAACTCTCACAAACTAGGGTCAACAATAACCATTCAGACAGGTGGACAAACTCCCTGGGAAAAAGTCGATGGCTAACAAAAGCTAGCTGTTGTTTGGACAGTCGGAAGAGTTCTCCAAGAGACAACCATAGCTGGCTGGTGAGTCTCCAAACTATTCTGCAAATGGAGGTACTCTGACAAGCGAGAGTCAAGCCCTTCAGACAGGTGGAAAAGCTCTACAGGAGAGAACCAACAGCTGGTGAGAGCTAATGGCTATTCAGATGAGTGGACGAGCTCTCTGGGAGAGAGCAAATGGCTGTCTTCCTTCCCAACCACTTCGGCAGGTGGGAAGGCTCTTACAAGCTACAGTCATTTGCTTTTTGGCCGTTTGAACAAGCTTTCTGGAAGAAACCAAATGGCTGGCAAGCTTCCCCAGTACCTCGGCAGTTGACTAATTATCCACTGACCTTTGATATACAAAGATTAAGTATCATCTTACTCACTATCTCCTGAAAGTTATTTCAGACGAGAGATAAGACACCTGGACCTTTATTTAAGAATAATGGTATGCTTAAAAATATAAGGTTGCTTTGGAATGATAGTTTGCTTCAAATCACTCATATTCCGTTATTTAATTTTGTGCCTTACGCAAAAAAACTCAACAATTCTTTCTGTTTCATGCAGATATCTAATGGTTGAGAAAAAATATCAAATACTATTCACATCATATCAATTCATCATCTATATTTTAACAAAGCTGTCACTTGTGGTTATTGTTCAAATATCATCATAGCAATTTAAAATTATTACAACTTAACATTCAGAATCCCTACACAAAATAAGCTATTATGATATTCTTTGAAGCTACATATCACCTTACAATTACAAAGTGGATGATTGACTCATGTTGGCATCATCTGTTAATAATATAAGAAGATTGATCCCGACTGGGGGAAGCAATTTAAACCCATCACCTAAAATAATTCACACTACTACTGTTGAAGCAAAAATTGAATAATGTACCTGGTAGTTAGTCTATTGCGGTGGATCTAAGTTGAGAAGGGAATGAGTATAGCAACATCACCCCTACAGATGTACGGACGAATCATGAACCATTAACCACTGGAAAGCTCCAAATGTCCCATTCCCCAGCTTCTGGCCCTATTCGCACACACTGGAACTCTGTTTACGAGATCTGGGCTTCATAGCCCTCGTCCTACATCCTGCTGAGGTCTAAGGCTAACTCTTATAGCTACATATCGCCGTCTTTTCCCTTTCTTCGAGGGACCTTATATTGATGTACATTTGTTTCGCATCTTCCAATTTTTCTTTTTTTGTAACCAAGCATCTCTCTTCTCTCTCTCTCTCTCTCTCTCTCTCTCTCTCAACATTTTCCTAAGTGTTGTTTTCTTAATTTATACTCCATTTTTGTACAGTGTTTCTCCGTTCCATTTTTTTTAGTCAATTTCCTTTGCTTGGAAGGGACACTTTTCTTTCTTTGTTAGTCATCACTTCTGAAACATTTCCTTTTTCTATATCTAGTCTTCTTTTCCTAATCTTCCTTACTTAAGACTTCCATTCTTCCTTCCGTATCCCAATTTCATTCTGAAACTGCTACTCACATTTGTCATCAACAACATTACTCCAATTGTACTTCGCATTGCAATTTTAAATTCTTTCTTAATACATCTCGATATTCTGAAGTCAAATCTCCCTTTCTATCTAACCCACCTAATTTCTTCATTTCACTTCTTACTTCTTATGCAAGATAATAAACTAAGACCACTGCTTTGTTTTCCCCGATTAGTGAAGGCGTAAATCTCGGCTTGCCCTCCCCCTCCCCCTCCCCCTTCCATCCTTTGCTCCTACAGCAACAGCAATGACAATAATGATCTCTTGTAATAAGAGGTGCGATGCGGCGCGAAACTGCCCCATTTGCCTTTACGCGATCCAGACCAACAAACAGCGCAGACACCGTTGCACGGACGCATTTCTGCATGGAAGCACTATGATTTAATTTTCCCAGTCCCGACTGTGATCATTATCACCTAAACTTTATTTTCTTTCAATATGAAAGTCCTTTTGGCATGACAGAAGACGAATGGCGTGCTTTCGTAGTGCGTAAACTTAAATGCAAGTGATAAACTTTCAAATATAACAATATGTCTTGGAAATTTTCTGTTTTGCAGTGTTAAATTAAATAATAATCGCCGATAGCTGCAACATCGAAAGATGTAAATAATGCATTGGTTACTAAAATCTCGAAATGAAGTTTACGTCATCAAATGATAAAATCACTAATGGTGGATTATTTTGTATTATTATTAATATTGTAACTAATGTTTCAATTAAAAAGTTAGCAGTGACCGAGGAAAACGAAACTGTAATATAGTGCGAAAATTATTTTATGAGATAAATCGTATTATTAAAAAATAAAGGACTTAGTATACAAAAGTATGATGACAATTCGGTAAAAGTTAAAAATAGCTTATGATTCCGAAGCAACAATTGTAATATAATTCACTTATTAATAAGCAAGTGTTTTTGAGTGCATCATGGAACATTTAAAGCATTAGCACTAGAACCGACACTCACAAAAAGAGCCGTATCAATATATCTTACTTTAACCGCACAAAACTTTGGTTTTACGAGAATGACAACCAGACAGTTCCATTTAATTTTAAAGCAAAAATTAACTAAAACGTGTTCTTAAAACAATAAAACACTAAAAGTTCCTGGAAGACCGAGGAAAGACGTTTACAGTCGCCCCAAAACAGGTAAGCAAAAGCGTACAAAATAAACTGAAATTTAATACTTTCCAATTATGGGGACTGAAGACCTAACTTTATTTGAAGTTCAAAATTTAACACTTATTTACCTACTATTTTTGTGAACAGGTGAGAATTATTAATAAGCAGGGGAGTATTGCATATGACATCATCTAAATTTATTTTTTCTTCCAATTGTCCGAAGACGACGAATCGGATTCGACAGAAACCCGAGGCGTGGAAGGAGCTTCTCCTGATGTATGAATGCTGACAGCGACACACTGCAATGGACGTCTTAAAGCAGCCCAGCTATCAAAAGATTAACCCGTAAGAGAGAGAGAGAGAGAGAGAGAGAGAGAGAGAGAGAGAGAGAGAGAGAAATGCGACACCGTCGATCAGACTAAAAGAGTTAGCGCATTCCACCGCACAAGTTACAAAAGCAAAGCCAAGAGCTATCACATCTCTCAATTACTGGCCAAAGTGGGAACTTGCAATTCTTTTGCAACTGACAAAGATGCTAATGAAACATTGGTCACATTTGCAGCAACAACTTTTGAAAATGGTCACGATTACGATGAACTGACCACAGCTTCTTCGGGGTCTCTTTCTTTTCCCTTCAACATAGGTGATAATTTACTGAAGGAAATGAAAACATTTCTCACGTTGAATTATGCACGATCTCTTATCACTTAAAAAAAACATTTGTCACTTTCCGAACAATGCTTTTTAGTTTAAAACAGTTAAACCTTCATTGTGTACACGCATGAATGAATACCGTATATTAACAAATCCTTCACTTTATGCAAGAATGAACGAATACCGTTTATTAACAAAGACATTGCAGATACAATGCTTGTTTCGTTGCCTCCTGAAGTCAAACTCTATCACTAGCAGTTATTCTGGTCGTCAGTACAATTAAAGAATAAGTAATCCTGGATACAAAATAGCGTAATAGTTCACTCCTTAAACAGAAGGGTTAAGAGAGACATTCTTGCTGTTAGATCCTAAACGGAGAATAACCAGCGCAAGAGATGCGTTCAAAATTAGACTCTTCCTGAATGATCTTCACGCAATTTCTCTTGTATGAAACCAGCTGGAACGACTGCACTCAGTACAAATAGGCGCGTCTTTCCTGTCGGCCAGTTCAATACTCTCCATCCCAAATGTATATTTATTAGGTACACCAAATTTCAACGTCATATTCAAGAACTGTTGCTGATATTATTATGACGAAAAACAAAATCATTTTATAACATGAAATTAGAAGATTAACCATCAAAACATCTAAAACTTAACGCAGTTCGAGAGAGAGAGAGAGAGAGAGAGAGAGAGAGAGAGAGTTGGGAGAGGAGGAGAAGGGGAGGGGGGGGGGGGAAGAGGGGGGGGGGGAGAGATAGAGAGATGAGAAGAAGAGAGGGGGGGGGGGGGAGAGAGAGGGGGGGGGGGGGGCAACACTAAAACAATCTTTGGCTTTAAGTGCAGTCGGTTTTACCATAAAAAAAGCAGAGGACAGGAGAAGAGAAAAATGAAGAGTATAATTTCATAATTCCGAGAGCTTGAAAGCTGTCATGTTAGATTTTCCACTCCATCAACGCCACCACGGACTCTAAATTCGCCTCGTTACTGAAGAAAATCACGGATTAAGCTCTCCACTTTCTCCCGTACAGTTAATGTTAAGAAATACTCAGGCATATAAGCATTTTTATAAGGCGTATGCGGGGAGAGAGAGAGAGAGAGAGAGAGAGAGAGAGAGAGAGAGAGAGAGAGAGAGAGAGACCCACATAAACTTTCGCACATCAAGACCACACATGAGCAGATAAATGTTGTTTAACAGCTTAAAAGTTAAAATGGTATTTCTTTTATTCTTCTGACAATTAAAGTGTTGGAATGCCAAAACCTTGAGGGCTTCATAAGACTGTGTTTAAACTGAATATTTATGAAATAAAATACAAAAGAAAGCTGCGTATATTTCAAGAAAATATTAATTTTAAAAGGTATCGAACATCAATCAGGACGTAGGCAAACTTACACCAGATACATAAGTGACTTTATAAAAATATCTGGAGCTTTAATACCGAAATATAATTAGTATAACACAACTCCTACTCGAGAATTAGAATAAAAATTACAAGCAGCTTCTAAATTTCTTAGGAGCCTTACACGAAACTCGAATAAACAATAGCAATTTATGCTGTATCAGCATATACGAGTTGTTCTAGACGCTATTTCCGCATATATATATATATATATATATATATATATATATATATATATATATCATATATATATATATATATATATATATATATATATATCTGAATTCGACAGGGATATGTACAGAGGAGTCGAAACAACTTCTCACTCTAGATCAAAAGGTAAGCTTGTTTCCTTTGTGTCACACGTCCTGATCAATTGTCCTCTGTCAATGCCATGCAGTTATGAGTCTCTCTGAGGACTTTATTAAATGTAAATGATAATAGTGTTGATTTGGGTACATATATTCATGAACTTCTTCATATTTATAAGTAATGTGCGGCTTTGTCTTCTGTTTTATGTTTCTCTTCAAATAAAGTTTTCCATTTTTTCAAGCATTATGAGTGTTAGGACTTGATGCTGGATAGTGATGTGACCACGTTTTTCTCTGTAGTAAGTCTTATAGGCTTATGTTATTTGCGCTTGATGTTGTATTTTTCTTTGTAGGCCATGTACTTGCAAGAAAAGAAGAGATTATTGCCCACTTTGTTTATTTTGTATTATGTCTCTTTGTTTGTTTGTTTGTAAGGTGTTTTTACGCTGCATGGAACCAATGGTTATTCAGCAACGGGACCAACGCTTTAGGTGACTTCCGAACCACCTCGAGAGTGAACTATCACCAGAAATACACATCTCTCACTCCTCAATGGAATGACCGAGAATCGAACTCGCGACCACCGAGGTGGGACGCCTATACCATACCAACCACACTACCGAGGCGCTTATGTTTCTTGGTGAACAAATTTGTACTAATAATTGTATACTTTTTGCCAATAAAATAACTAACTACTAAACCGTACTGAACCCTAATACAAGCATAGAATCGAATCCTGTCTAGGCAGATGCCCTAAAATGTATAATGCCCTTTGAGAGTAAGTTATTTCGTGGGTATACAGAAATTTTATATTAAAAGGAGGCACTTGTGACGCAATATTTGAAAATATAAAAAATGGCAAGCAAATATAAATTACAAAACATCACACAGTAAAAGCTACAAATTAACCATCAATGGTTAGGTCGAATTGATTTACAATGCAAAGTACAGAGAGTAAATTATATATATACTATATATATATATATATAAATATATATATATATATATATATATAATATATTCAGAAATCCAGAAAATCTACTCATCCGTCTCAATAGGCAACAGAATTCTGGACTTCCGTCTTACCCCAAAAAGAAAATAAAGGAAAGAGTAACGGCGTAAAACAAGTATTAGTAAGTAATTACGGCTCGGATAAATAAGTACATAGCAGGTAATATGTAGTTCGCGAGACATGAAACTCTGAAGAAAAGACTCACAAATGGCCTGGGTCTTCATATCGCCTCTTCCTCGAGATAAAAGAAACATTACGTGACTCGCATAAAGTTGATCAGAACAAATAATATGCCGCAGGCCAATCTGCCCATGGCAGATAGTAAGCCCCGTATTTTCAAACAGTTGGTTTCAGAAGCCAGCGCAATATCTGTGACCACATATGTCCCAAAATGTTAGTGTAGGTCAGAATCATTACGCTAAGTGAAGCTTGCTAAGCAGCGAAGGTTCTTCAATCATGTTTCAAGACTGATACCACAGGATGTCAGTCGAAATCAAATTAAAGGTTTGCAACTTCCAGCCCTAATTCTTCTGCATCATCAATACATGTTAGCTTCCTTTGCTTGCCAACCATCATTCAAGTCTTCCCCTTCTTTGCACCTTGGCCATCATTTTTAATCATCGACTTCAATATATCATTAGTTTATCTTTATGTGTCTTCTGATAATAATGATCCCTAGTTTATCACTTAACCTTTTCGTAGACCAATGTCATGTCAAGCCTTAGTTGAAACTCAACTTTCTACCAATAAACTTCACCCAAGCTAGATGTGGCTGTAGTTTCGTTAAACGAAAAAATATAACAGTTGAAATGTCAACAACGCTGAACAGAAAGAAAGAAAAAGTCAACAACCTCTGACGTTTTGGGAGGAAGGCCTATGAGAAAACCGTTAAGATTTTAAATTTGATGATGCATTTGAAATAAATACAGTGCTCTCATTTACTTTGCATTAAAGGTTTCTAAGAATCACAACGACAATTAAAAAGAACTTTCACCAATTTAATTCTAAGCGGATTATTTTACGGACGGAGCACGCAATACAATGCGCACTATTGCAAAATATAAAAAGAACAAACAAAACAGGAAAAACTAGAGAGGCCGAAGCAACGTGAAAGTAGCATTTATGATGAGAATTGATAGACTTGAAATGTCACCCATCTGATTCATGCTTATCGTTTCAGGAAAAGGAAAATTCTTACAGCACCGAAGACGGTATGAACAACAAATAAAAAACTGTCGGTTACTTAACAAATCAAGGTCAATCTAGATATGCGATGGTTAATGACTTAATTGTTGTGGAACAACTTTCCACAAGAATGGTGTATTCAGGGAAAGAGTTCATCTTCCATTATTTCTTTTGCCTAAAGACTTGCTATTACTATAACTTCCGTTGCTTCATTATTCTCAATTTATCGATACAAAATAACTGTATAAAAGGGTCAGACGTTACCTAGCGTATTTCATTTGTCGTCACAGTTACTTTTAGAAAAATATAACATAAAAATATTAAGAAGAATAAGAAGAAGGGTAATTTATAAGTTCTACTTTTAAACAATAAGTCATATTTTGGAGGAAGATGCCTCAACAAACTTTACCTCAATATAAACTGGTTTCCCAACCATCGTGAAAATCTTTCGGGAGTCAATGGCTCGCTAAGTGACCGCCGCCATCTCCAGAAAATAACATAGGTATAATACATCAGTGCATTCAAAGATCTCTCTCTCTCTCTCTCTCTCTCTCTCTATTTCAATACAAGTACTGTATGTATGTATGTATATATGTATGTGTAAATATATATATATATATATATATATATATATATATATATATATATATATATATATATATATATATTGAGAATAGTTAACATGTCGAAACTTCTACCACATTATTGCAAATAAATGCTATACTCAACCATGAATTGTGCACTCCTGACCAGAAGTAAAGCCAGTAAATTCATGACGACGCTCCCCCTCTAAGTATTTCCTGCAAGAGCATTTATTTCTAAGATTCGAGAAACCGCAAATGACCTCCCTGCTTCTAAGAAAATATCGAATTCTAAGATACAATTCCCTGCCTAGCTGGACCCTATTTGTTAAATTTGCAGGTCATTCAACCTAACATCGTCGATGTTACTTCCTGCTAACTAACTTAAAAAAAGAGTCTTCCTGCCCTTGGTTTCCTTCCGTTAAGGTCTCGTTCATTTTAAATTTCATGATTGCAGAGACGGAATCAAAAGACATAAAATAAAGAAAGAAAATGAAATATCAAAAAGCCTGGAAAGGGACGACACAAACCGACGAATATAAAATGGTGAAACGCAATTGATAACTATATTCAAATCCACCAACGAATAATTCCAAATAGTAAAGATAGTTTATACAAAATCTAGCAATTTTTAGGAAATGTATAAAGACAATAATAATAAAAAGGCCCTGACTAGAAATGATTAAAATTCAATGACTGGAGATAAGAAATTTGCAGAAAAAAATTAATAAGAGTACAAAGTATGTCTTGACTTACGTAAACAGGTGACAAAACGACTGCGGTAACCCACGCCGCCCAAAACTGCACTTAATATTTTTAAAAAATGGAAAAAGGAAATGGTGAGATTAAGAGCCTTCGTGAAGACAATAAGAAATTAAGACAATGTAGAAAACACGTAGAAATACCTATATAAAATCTAAGACAATATAACACTAAAAACAATTCCACGAGGAGAAATATATACAGCGTAGATAAAGGGTAGCTTGGAATATCCGTTAAAAAGAAACAGTTTCGGAGTGGTGTTAGAAAGGATGAGTAAAGAATTATGGACAGAACGTTAAGCAGGAAAGATTAAAAATAGTAAGAAAATGTAAAAAGAGACAGAACAACTCCGGGAGCACGAAACGCAAGGAGAGAAATGAGTGACCGGAACAAAACAACAGAAAATCCGAGAAGCATATTTCAGGTTTAGAGAAAAGATTAACAAATGAGAGAGAGAGAGAGAGAGAGAGAGAGAGAGAGAGAGAGAGAGAGAGAGACTGGTCATGATACTACTTCAAATCTACTCGTCAAAAGAATCAAAACCGTTACTGGCTCAAAGAACCACCGAAAGGCTGGATCAAAATGAAATTAAGTTCAATCCACTTTCACATTATTAACAAATATGGAAAATAAAGAAACCTTCTAGGTAATGAGTCGGGATACAATAGTAGTTGCTTCTGTTCTGTTTGTATGTTTAACATAGAAAATTATTTTTGAATGAATAAATGTTAACTTTCAGTTTTATTTATATAACTTCTCCTTGAAGCCATAAATTTGATTCGTAGAAATATAACTTTTAACGTATATATACATTCTTTCAGAATAAAAAATTTTTTAAATCACATTTCACACCACTACGTCATAACCTTTCATAATAAAAATAATGCTTCAAGTAGAGAATAATCCGTCCAAAGACGATCACATGAACAGCTTAGAGGCGTATCATTCATCAGTTCCAGCTCATTAATTTCCAACAAATATCGTCTCCCAGCCATACTAAACTATGAGTAATAATTAGGACGATAAGTGTACTAATGATTTTCACTATGAGGTAATATTACCAAAGGTGCGAGGCTTCATAAAGAAGTTTAGAGAGAGATTACAACTCACAAACAAGCACTAGGTGTCTGTAAATGAAGCGGGCGTCTCCCACGGGCCCACAGGTAATTATCGAATTAGTTACCTTAGCTTTGCTCCTAATTCCTAATTAATTTCCGGTTCGCCACCGGAACGAATGGAGTTATAAAAGACGAGGGAAGAATCGCGGTGAGAATACGATCTCTCTCTCTCTCTCTCTCTCTCTCTTTTACAATTTCATGGAAAATGAGGAGAAACAGCAACTAAGAATGGAATAACAGACCGCAGGAATGAACCTCCTGAATCTCAATAACCTACGATTTAGGAAGAGAAACCGGACACATTTATTTAGAAGCAACCTCATATACAGGATTCATAATTATTGGTACCGTAATCAAGAAAAGGTCCGTCCTTTCGCAAGGTTTGACCTCAGTTTCATGTAGACAAATACACTTGCTGCTGTTTCACGGACATAAGGAACTCAACTTCCATAACAACAGTTAGGCATAATCTGACAAAGCCAGGGATAAACACAGTTCCGGTACAGAGCCGCTGAAGATTACAAACGAGTGACAAAATGTGTAGGAAATGACAAGTCGAACGCTTCGATCGCACTTTCACGTACATCTCTGAGCTCTATAATTCTCTGACTCTCTCCTGTCCCGAGTCGCTGTAATTGCTGTTTTCAAGAATAGAGACTGACGTCATGTATGAGATACAATTTCAAGGGCATTCCACCTTCCTTCCTGTTCACACATACTTTTCTGTTTACTTAAAGAATTCTACTATTATGGGCTGAATTCCAATCGATATATTAATTTTTCTTTCTTAAAGAGTACAGTTCGAGTCCTTTCTTCGTTGAATAAATTTACTTAGAACCAAAGTCACCCGGAGGCTTAATTACTTGTAGTACTTTCAAAAATCACATTAACAAAAACAAATCAATAAATATTATAAAATAATAATTACTGAAAACAGTTACACTAAATAAAGTCTTTCTCTCTCTCCTTCTTCCAAGAATTCGAAGCAATCAAACAAACTTCCGGTGTGAACTCTTCATCCAAAGGAGATTCCCATCAATAAAAGATAGATCAAATTTAGGAAGAGCCGTTATAATATTGCTATAAAAATGCAGCCCTTGCATCTAGTATTTTGTATTATTTACTTGTAATCCGTAAAAGCTTCTCCCAGCAAAATATTACCATTTTATGAGCAATGTTACACTGATTGGTAATATTCACTTATGCGATCCTTAAATGGATATAAATAATAAAAGCCGATCCAGACCTACCTACTAGGATGAGAACTATGAAACACGGCGTTAGAAATTTCATAATATATATATATATATATCTATATATATATATAGTATATATATATATATATATACATATATATATATTTATATATATATATATATATATATATATAATATATATATATAACTATAAAAATGAATACTACTTTTAAAATGTAACTTAAAGTAGACATATGTATATACGTGTATATTACACACACACACACAATATATATATATATATATATATATATATATATATATATATATATATATATATAATATAATCACTTTAGAGCATGTGATTCATTTTTCACACGTTACCACAGGTCAAACATAAGAGATGGGATAGGTATAGGTCCCAACTTGTTTCGGCTTTATTTCCAAGCCACTGACGAAGGACTGATACATAGTAATTCATATGTTAAAGAGACAGCACTGACGAACATACACAACTGATTGAGACTACAGATCCACCTACAGGCGGGTGTCAAGGAAGGAGTGTCCTTCAAAACTCATTTGGCTAAAAATCACAAAATACTCACCGACAACCGTACCGTCCATAAGAGACTACATATCCACACCTGAATGGTGTCAGGGAGGCGGAGTTGGAACTCATTAGCGCTGCTGCCCCCTTACTGTGTTTACATATATGATAATCCTATTTCCATACATCTCTACAGTTTACCTCATAATTTAAATAATTTACGAATTTCCTTTGATATTAAAGGATCAGGATTATACATCCCTTGACTGATATTCAAATTATGGTTGTAACTTTGTTTTATAAAGCTAAATTCAATTATATTGTTTCCCGTGCGATATTACAATACACAATCCTCTTCGCCCCTTCCCACATGATAGTATGATTGCTCTCATTAACATGTACAAAAATATTACTGTTCTCCCGTGTATTTCTCACATTTTTTTATGCTGTTCTATTCTCTTTTCCAGTGCTTTACCCGTGTGTGTATGTATGTATGTATGTATGTATGTATGTATGTATGTAGTATATATATATAGATATATATATATATATATATATATATATATATATATATATATATAAAATATACATATATATTTTTTAAATTAAGATTACAGTAAATAATATATATAATAAAAGCAGACTCAGGGTGAGAACTATGAAACACGGAATTGGAAATTTATATATACATGTACACATACACACATATATATAAAATTTAAACTAATGAACATATGCGCACATGTTACAACGAAATAAATTTCTGACCCACATGAGGATCGAACTCCGGTTTCTTCAATGAAAGGCCAATGTGCTACCAACTGACCCTTACTAGCCATTAAAGTTAAAACATAAAAGTTAAAACCTAAGTACCTCTGTACTTGAGATAGCTGGGTAGGCTGCCCCCTAACATACCGGCGAATTGAACCCAGCTTCCCGACCCACCAGTGAGTCAATAGGTAGCATTTTATTTAAATTACCCTTCACAGCATAAATATGGTAGAACTGAAGGACATATGGAGTATCTACATTTCATAGAGATAACTTTCTGACTCACATCAGGGTCGAACTCCTGTCTCTCAAATGATTAAGAAGAATAGCTATATAAATAAATAAATAAATATATATATATATATATATATATATTTTATTATATATATATATAAATATATATACATATATATATATATATATATATATATAATATATATATATATATATATATATATATTGTGACGAAGTGCCAAGTATCTGGTTACTACACTTACCATTCATTAATTGTCACCTCACAAAAGCCAGACACCTGAACCCTCATCACAGGTACTAAACGACTGAATACTCTAAAGGCAACAGTGATCCCTTAACAACTTACCAGTATTGCAGAAAATCAGACTAAGTTCATCAAAACAGGCGTGAGGTAATCTTGTAAATGATTAAATTAATCAAAGGGCATCACTCTCTCAACAACTTTAAAAGTCTAAGTATTTCCCTGATTTCAGAAGTCTAAGTACTTCCCTGGTTCTAAGTCACTTCAAGTAAATTGAAGGAAAACAGATCAATTACCACTCTATGTTTCTACCTAACATCAATATAATCATATGCAAATATACTGGTTAGAAATGAAAACACTTATAAAAAATTATAAACATTTTAAATATAAAACTCAAAATTTATAAGTGAAATTCACAATATCAGGGAAAATTACTGTTACTAGAAAACAAAGTAAAATTTAATTAATTCTTGAATCAATTAAGTAAAATCAAATCAAAATTAATTTATCACAAAATTAAAGAAAATTAATTCAATTGAAATTCAAGTGTTAGGCAATAATTGAAATTTGGAAATTATTCACAAGTGCTAAACAATAATAAAACTTGAAAAGAATTCTAAGTAAATGCAAATTAATTCACAAGTGTTAAATTTCATTAAATGTGCAACGATTAATTAATGAAAATAACTAAGTCAATTAAATTGTGAATGCAAATGAAAATACAGAAAATGTGGAAAATACCAAAATTACCAAAAGGAATTAATCACAAAGAATATTAAATAAAAAGACACTTCAATAAGAAAATGAATACATGCACAAAACATAAAAATCACTTCAAATGAATAAACACAAAACACCAAAATTTGCAATGTGTTGTGTCAATCTTTTCACTCAAAACATTGTAACTATTAGTTATCAGTTTTTACCAAACCTTTGTAACCATCAGTTATTAGTTTTTACCTAACCACTGTTCCTATTAGTTATTAGTTCTCTAAACCATAGTAACCAATAGTTATTAGATATTAGTTGCAACTAATAAAAAATATAACACACTTTACCTTGGTATACCAACTTCTTTTTTTCTTTGCTGCAGACTTGTTTCACACTTTCACAAAACCAGGCGCCGTTACACAACAATGTTTGTTCAGATTCCACAAAAACACTAAATAACACTAAATAAACTCAAAGAAATATCAAATCTGAAATTTACAAATTACGAGTGACCATTCAATAAGTACGAAATCGTTACGTTACTTTAAAATCAAAAGTGCTATGAGAGAGAGAGAGAGAGAGAGAGAGAGAGAGAGAGAGAGAGAGAGAGAGATCTGAACACCTGGAGTATCTCAGATGTAATGAGAAACTTCTCCCTTACGGAAGCTAGACTGGAGATGACACAAAACGTTTTGGACAATAATTCTTTCTAGAAGCTTCGAAATCTTACGCAACTTTACAAAGAAATGTGAAATGTGTACTTGGCTTCAAGCAAAGATTAACGCGTATCAAACAAGTCTGCCCAACAGACACATACCCAACTCGATAGATCGATCGAAGCAGAAGTCCCTTATCATACATGATGACAGAATCCCAAAACACAATGAAGACTCGAGCTCTCTTATCAAACATGTTGTCAGATTTTGAAAAACAACTCCAGCTTTGAATGGACAAAGTAAATCTCTCTCTTTCTACAATCTATGTTATATATAGTCTTTTATACTATATTATGCAAAATCTGAACACACATTTAAAACATTCTAACTCTAAGCTATCTAGAAATCTGAAAAAATGTTGCCAAAATCTTATACACAATATTTCATACAGTAAAGAGGGGATATATCCAATTTGACAGTAGCAATATATAATATACCTCCTCCCAGAAGAGTGGTTATCACGGTGTTGAATCCAACGATTCGCAACGAGATAAATAATCAGCAACTACATTGTTTTTGCCACTAATGTGCTGCACTCATAAGTTATACTGTTGCAAGCACAAAGACCACCTGGTCAGTCTTTGATTATGGTTTTTCATTCTCTGGATAAATGATAGTGGACTGTGATCAGAAAACACTAAAATTTCTTCATTCCTAGGTCTATTCATATACATTCAAACTTTTTCAATGCTGTGATTAAGGCTAGTTTCCTTCTCAATTGTCGAGTATACTTTCTGATGTTTTTTCAGTTTTGTAGACATGAAGCACACAGGATGGTAGATATTATTTTCATCTTCTTGAAGTAACAGCTCCAATGCCACAGTCCGACGCATCAACTTCTGTTATCACAAATTTTCTTGTCAAAGTCTGGAGCTTGAAGTACTGGTCTTGAAGTTAAAATGGCTTTTACCTTCTCAAAGGATTCTTGACACTCTGGAGTCAAAACAAACTTAGCTTTGGGACTAGTTAAGTCTGTCAAAGGAGCTACTACGGCTGAGAAATTTGGGCAGAAAATGACGATAGAATCCAGCAATGCCTAAAAACTCTTGTAGCTGTTTCCTGGTAGTAGGTGGGTAGCCTTACGGATACCTTTCTACATTAGCATTTACTGGAGCAAGAAGGCCTTTCCCAACTTCAAACCCAAGATACTGCACAGTTGCCTTTCCAAACTCACTCTTCTCTAGGTTGACTGTTAGTCCTGCTTCTTGAAGTTTCTTGATAACTTTCCTCAGAATCTTCAGATGTTCTTCCCACGTTGTAGAGTATATCACGATGTCATCTAGGTATACACCTACTCCTTCTATTGATCCTAGCAGTTTGATACATCACTTGTTGAAATGTTTGCAGGTGCTTCATTCAGACCAAACGGCAGAACAGTATACTAATACAGTCCAAAAGGAGTAATAAAAGCTGACAGCAACTTGGCATTCTCATCTAAGGGAATTTTATAATATCCTTTCAACAAGTCTACCTTGGAAACAAACTTGGCTTGCCCAATATTATCAAGTAACTGATCTATAAGAGGCAAAGGATAATTGTCAGCCACACTTTAAAATCAAACGTGCTATGAGAGAGAGAGAGAGAGAGAGAGAGAGAGAAGAGATCTGAACGCCTCGAGTAACTAAGATGAAATGAGAAACTTCACCCTTACGGAAGCTGGACTGGAATGACACAAAATGTTTTGGGCAATAATTCTTTCTAGAAGCTTCGAAATCTTAAGCAACTTTACAAAGAAATGTGAAATGTGCACGTGGCTTCGAGCAAAGATGAACGCATATCAAACGAGTCTGCCAAACAGACATGTACCCGACTCGATCAATCGAAGCGGAAGTCCCTTATCATACGTGATGACAGAATCCCAAAACACAACGAAGACTCAAGCTCTCTTATCAAACGTGTTGACAGATTTTGAAAAACAACTCCAGTTTTGAACAGATAAAGTAAATCTCTTTCTTTCTACATTCTATGTTTTATATATTCTTTTATTTTATATTATGCGAAATCTGAACACACATTTAAAACATTCTAACTCTAAGCTATCTAGAAATCTGAAAAAATGTTGCCAAAATCTTATACACAATATTTCATACAGTCAAAGAGGGGATATATGCATTTTGACAGTAGCAATACATAATACTATATATATATATATATATATATATATGTATGTATGTATGTGTGTATGTGTATGTATGTATGTATATATATATATATATATATATATATATATATATATATATATATAATATATATATATATATATATATATATATATATATATATATCTCTCTCAGAGGAAAACAGCAGTCGTTCGAGATTTATTCTCAAGGAAGCAAGGCAGAACAGTATACTAATACAGTCCAAAAGGAGTAATAAAAGCTGACAGCAACTTGGCAGAACAGCAACTTGGCAGAACAGTATACTAATACAGTCCAAAAGGAGTAATAAAAGTTGACAGCAACTTGGCATTCTCATCTAAGGGAATTTTATAATATCCTTTCAACAAGTCTACCTTGGAAACAAACTTGGCTTGCCCAATATTATCAAGTAACTGATCTATAAGAGGCAAAGGATAATTGTCAGCCACACTTTAAAATCAAACGTGCTATGAGAGAGAGAGAGAGAGAGAGAGAGAGATCTGAACGCCTCGGAAGCTGGACTGGAATGACACAAAATGTTTTGGGCAATAATTCTTTCTAGAAGCTTCGAAATCTTAAGCAACTTTACAAAGAAATGTGAAATGTGCACGTGGCTTCGAGCAAAGATGAACGCATATCAAACGAGTCTGCCAAACAGACATGTACCCGACTCGATCAATCGAAGCGGAAGTCCCGGCCTTTCATTTGAGAGACTGGGGTCCGATACAGCTAGAAATTTATATATATATATATATATATATATATATATATATATATATATAATTCATATATATATATATATAGTTATTCTTCTCAATCACGAAGATTAGAAGTGGCGATACACTCCACTGACAACGAATGGGAAAAACAGGGGAAGAAAGCAATTGCAGGTCTTAATTCGTCCCAACAGTTACGCCCTCTCTCATGCTTCTAAGAGTAATTCTAAGTGTAATTATATTTACGACACGGTTTAAAATAAATATGCAGACGTATGTTTACGTTTGACAAGATGATTTGCGTCAGTTAAAAACAAGCAAATATGGTAAAAGATGCTTCTAGCTATCACGTGATGACATAAAGCACATATCTAGTATATAACGCACCACACTGGTAACTGTGTAATTAATTATGTCATTGTATCGCAATAATTATATTTTTTCATTACACAAAGAGACTGCTAGAATAACCCTATAACATTACTAACATTTTTCTACTATTTTGAAAGCAACTGTTTCTATTAGATTTCTCTTAATGAAACTTCTATTTCATATTATATTGCACAGCTTTATCCACTGAACTTGACAAAAAACATACTGTATCCTTCATCACAGGCAAATTTTACGTCCAATCATAAACTAAAATAATATCAATTTTAAACGAATCTAAATCAAGGAACAGAACAGATAAGAAAAGTGCTGGTATACGAATATTGATAAATACCTTGTTTGATGGCATCAACTACGTGTGCCTAACCCTTCAAAGGATAAAAATCTACCGCATACGTCAAAAACATTATCTAAAATAGTCCGGCTACGTTTAAGCATAACGAGGGTCTTGCCACTGTCCAAGGTCCATTGCGAATCTTGTCTACTTGTAATATACATAATATGGAAACGGTAAAGGCAGAGTGAAGCGGCTGGAGTGACGTAGATTAGCAGACCGAGGCTGTCTAATTGTCCGGCTAACCTCTTCTTATTCCAGCCATGCTATTGTGACACCTTCATAACTGACGCAATCTGAAGTTTCAACGAGCTGAATAAATCAAGATTTAATATATCCGAATACCTTCGACAGTCGTTTTGAAGTACGATACAAAACTCTATATACGTGAATGAAATATAGTTCGAATATATTACACTTTGGCAAGTATCATGAGTATAAAAATCACCTTAACACGCATGAGCTTTCACCGAAGGACCTAACCTTTCCAGAAAGGACACATCACTGGATACATACGGGGCGGAAAGAACGTCCAGTTAGCTGCAGACTCCTGGAGACTAGCGCCAGTACAATGCTCTTACGGTGAATCCTATCCTATCTCATTTCATACCGACTTCCCACCACTGCTCAGGGCGTTTACTTTAATAGAAGTAACTCCAAGGAATCGTGAATTACTTCAGCCATTTTCTCCCATTTTTAGGCGGTAAATTTATCAGGACGGGATTTGTAGTAACCAAGAGTAGGAAAAAGACTGAATTCATTTACACCAAATTAAAGCATATTCCCAAACCACTTGTAAAGGTCTTTAAAAACAGATGAAAGATTATACAAAAATGACAAACGGATGGATTTTCTTTAAATGCAGTCTAGTCATGTGCTTTCATTAGAGGTAATCCTGTTTCTTGATAAATGGGAAATATGTGGGACAAGGCTGGAACCACCGTCAGCATTCTTGATGAATTCGCTTACTCAAACATATAATCTTGCAAATGAGAAAAATTTCCTGAAATGTAGGAAAAGTTCACAAATTTGGCGTATGTGGTCTTTATGGTTGTATAAAGATGACTAGAAAAATATATATATATATAGAAAATGAAATGTACTGGAATCTCCACGCAAGCTTCGACCTTTACAGAGCTCTCGTCAAAAGCATGATTGCCTACTCTTTTATAATTTAAGTACCTGAAGATATACGTCAAGAATAAATTGTATAAAAATCTGCACCTCAAAGGAAAATGCGACTTTAAAAAATTCGCAATTTAAAGAACGTGAATAAAACCAGCTTTAAAAATCCAATTCAACTGACAGATGCGATTAATGCATGTTGTGCAACACCCCTCCCCCAAAAAAAAAAAATATTAAAACGAAATCAGGTAAGGAAGTTTTATACTCAACGCAGGCAGGGAATGATCTGAAGGGTGTAACTCAACTTTGGGCTCGTGGAAAACATAGCTAGTACCTTATTTTACGTGATGATATTGCTGCTTAACGCTTTCAGAAGTTTTATTCATACTGGTTTACTGATTTTGTAGAAGATATAAATGCTCAACTAAAAACATACATGCAGCAATGGTAGAACTCAATGCAATACTTACTGAAATTAAATAAATAATAATGGAAATGTAATACTGTCTTGATAAATGGCTTATCTAATTGGTAGATGTCCGTATTTCCAATTATCACCGAGTACATTCATAATCAAAATTATTATAGCCCTTTCTTAAAGGTCTGGTACTAAAACGAGTAACTGGATCACGGTATCTGGCTACCAAATAACTCAAACGCAAAATAAATTTTAATGTTTCGCCTGACAGTGATTTTCCAATAGATGGGTGATATATCTTTTTGAATACAATGACTTAAAATAAAAGCTACGAATGGCAGTCATAGTTATAGAACTGAGCTGAACATTGAAAGTAGTGAGCCCTTTCATAAGGAAATAGGACGTAAAAATTAGGAAAAGAGGAAAGCAAAGCGAAATTGTAAAGATTGGCAGTACAAGGAATAATACCTGAAACAAGCCAAGCGATGATTTCCGAAATATATACAAAATTCACGGAAGGCATCGTCGGAGAGTAAAACAATAATAAAAACTCACTCAGTGGGATTCACCTTGCTGTTTAAGTTTAATGACTCCAGATTAATGCATAGCGGGTAGGATGGCGAGAAGAAGAAGAAGAAGAAGAAGAAGAAGAAGAAGAAGAAGAAGAAGAAGAAGAAGAAAAAGTCAAGGCTGGAAATATAGCAAGAAAATGTTTCCGAGGTCTCCTTAGAGGAGGTGGGATTCTCCTTCAGCTCGGGAACAGTGATCGAAACAGTACCATCAGAAAGAAAGCCAGGTAGAAAAACATCTAAAGGGAACATAGCGATCTGGAGAGGTAAAGGGCCATGTAGCAAGCAAGGCAACCGAAATCAGCTAAAAAGACACTGACGAACATGCATGTAAAATTGTAATCCGCTGACATTTACTTGCAGTACGACCCATGTTGCAAGCAAGGCATATGCAAGCGTATTGATAATGATTTGAAAAGCCTTGATTCTTAGCATGACAAAATAAATACTAGAATGCAATTATTTTGCAATGGAAAAACGATCAATAAAAGACGGCTGGGTTTTCGGGAGAAGGCCACTCCCCCACAACCGTGCTGAAGACCTATACTGAGGAGACCTGTAAAAAATGAGCAATGATTAGAAGTTGACTAAAGTAAAGCAGGTTTTGAGACGACATCATTAATCTCAGCTTCAGCACTATAATCAACGACGGTATTCCCAGCCATCACCAATAGTCACTTGAAGCGGCTCTCAATCGCTGCTGATCCCTTTCGAATCGCTTCATTTCCGAAGGGAAAAGTCAACTGCCTCCTGCCCTGACTACAGAACAATTTCTGATAATGACGAAATTACCAGTGGCTTCCCATTACCTACTGCGGATGTCCTATGGCGTTCATTCCTGCGACATTACTTTCTATCGGTCGTTAATGGCCGAGTCACTGACGCTCCCCAAGTAAAATACAATGTTTCCAAGTCGGTAACTATGGCTCAGATTGCAGAGGGAACAAATATATAACAGACGTACCATGTGGTTAGATTAAATGCAGTGTCAGAATCGATCATTTCGAGGCATTAACAAAACAAACGGTCACCCTTTATTGCAATTTCAGTCGAGGCTGTCAAGTGACTGACGAGAGGTAATGACCATGTGAAATTCCAGATTTACAGCCTCTACCTTCAACCCTCAGCTACATCCTAAACATGCTCCGATCATTACGCGGAGGGTGACCTCATCACACGGAAAAGTTTATGTTTCCCCTTTTCTTGGGTATTCATGATCTTCTTGGATCTACCATTAATTTCTTATCTAGTTGAGATTCATGTGACCTGCAATAAACTTTTTCCTGCATTTCTTTGCTTTTAATAGGAAATTTATATCAGCAATATACAACATTGATTTGTCAGCCATTCGTGAAATTTTTCGGTTTTCCATTATCGTTTGGACAGAATCTTTGAATCCTTAGAGAAACACTTAACTTGTTAAGAACTAAATCGCCTTCAAAGCTATCTGTGAGTTTATACTTTTAAGAGATCTATACACACGTCTTGAATATCATGTCATATATATTCATAACTAACTTAATCGTCGAATTCTTGATTATCGGGAAGATTTCAACTTTATACTGGGCTCCTGATTTTAGTGTCAGTCTAATAATAAAAATATTGGATTTGCAAAAAAGAAAAAAAATACAATTAATCCTACTCTTCATAGACCTCTTGACTTCTTAATGAAAATTTATGATTTACAATAAACATCTTTTAGCACCTTTATGGCTGCCAATCAAGTTTTTTGTTTAATAGTTTACATGAATTTATCTAGTCATGACTATATCTAAACTTTATACTGTATTAAATATACAAACTTCTTAACTCTCTGGGGCGATGACAGATGTAAAACATAAACTCTATACTGATTTCGATATTCAGGAAAAAAAATTATAAACTTTAAACTTTTGTATCTCTTCCCCAGCTATCATTATACATAATATACGAAAAAAACACGATTTGTATGGTCTTCTGTACAGATACCGTTATAACTTCTTACACAAAGAATGAAAAATGAATCCAAAATTCCTGTAAACTTCTTCGATTGACATAAAAATATCATTTATGTAAAACATGAGCAATCAACGAACGAGAAAGAAACAGGTCTTTGTTCAAAAGTGCAATCAGAAATTTTCAAATGTTTTGAATTATACCAAAGTGATATCACATGAAAATTTTATTGTAGTAATGCTATTTATGGAAATAAATTAAAAAGAACGAAATATGTGAAATTAAGATCTGGCCTCCTCATACAACTGAAATGATCCACCTCAAAGACTTAATTTGGTCAACATATCATTAAAAGTAAAAATAACTTTAAATCTAAAAATGCATAAAAAATATAAAGTTGCATGAGCTTATGCGCATGAACTAAAAACAATGACCACAATTAAATCATTAAGACGCAGAGGATATTACTATGATGAAAATCAACTTAAAATCTAAACATTTCCAATCTTAATAAAAAAAAAAAAATTTCCTTTTTAGTGCATTTTAATAAAAGCACGTTTTAAAAACATTTTATATTCTTTTTATTTAACACTTTACAGCTTTGACAGAAATTGTAATTGATTTACGATTTTGACTTAAAATAAAATTGAATGTGATAAACTGTTGAGTCTAGGAAGGTTTAAAAAAGCCATAGTTACCAACTTATTTGACCGAATTAAAGAATGTATGAGTTTCATACAAATCCTGATAATATGGGTAAGGTCACTTTAGGGTTACTAGAGGTCACTCTTGACCTACTGATCATGTAAGGTTGTACTGTCACTTGGATTGAGTAACCATGAAAAATATCAAGTCCATCGGACGAAGGGAACGGGTCGAAAATTGATCTACAAGATTAGACCCAGACATAAAGACAGACGCAGAAGTCATAATTATTAAATAAAAAACATGTAAAAAAAACCTGAACTTCTAAACTTCATAAGCCTTTAATAAGCGGCTCTGAACACTACATCTGGAGATTCGCCTATCATCCCATAGAATGTGGCTAGAGCAACATAACTCAGCTTGATCTTTCCGACGGGTTACTTTTTCCTCTCTTTCACTCCCATATTTTCAACATGAATGCCGGGCTTCAGTACCACTGCATTTTATTCCCCCAAGAAATAGATATGAATTTATCAGCCTCAAAATTCAGAGAAGCACATATACCACTTCACAACATAAAACTTTTAAGCCTTGACGTAGATTCCCTATTCACAAAAGTACCAGGACAGGACGTTCTTCAGTTTTTGAGGGAAAAACTATCCCCCTATTCAGATCACTTCCCATTGGCGCTTGACAAAATAATAAAGTTAGTTGAATTACGTGCATCTAATAACATTTTCATTCGGGGAATCACTCTGTAAGCAAAAATTCGGGTGTAGTATGAATAGTCCTTTAAGTCCTGTTTTAGCCAATCTGTACATGGAATACTTTAAAACTACAGTAATAAATGCAATAAAACCCAAAAACATGCTGTGGATGAGATATGTAGATGATATTCTAACATTTTGGGATAATAGATGGGGCAATTTTAATGAATTCTTTTCAAAATTAAACGCATTAATGCCCAGCATCAAATTTAAAGTTGAATGGGGAACAGACAACAAAATTCCTTTTCTTGATGTTTTAATAATCAGAGACACGACAGAATACAAATTTACCATATACAGAAAACCAACGTTCTCACTTTCATACATTCACTACTTTAGCTATCACGACATTGCTATCAAGATAGGTGTCCAGCAACCTGTTCTTAAGAGCCTTACAAATTTGCTCCCCAGATTTCCTGGAAAAAGAATTTGAACTAATTAGTTAGCAACTTTCGTCTTTAAAGTATCCTGACCATATAATTGAGAAAGCAATTCACGAAGCAAACGTAATTTTCTACCGACCCCCTCAAGACAAGACCAGAGATACACCAAACAATAAAATAAAAATCCTACACCTGGACACGATTAAGACGGTAACTCAGACCCTCGGAAAATCTAACCCTTTTGCATTTACTTACCCAAACACCTTAGCCAAATTTCTGATTAACATCCAACAAAAGACATCCCCAGAGATTAATACTGCACAAACGGTCAGTTAGGTATGGACAACAGAACTCTGCTGTTTTCAACCATATAAATGAACATAACCATAGAATAAACTGGAATTTGTCACGTATAATTTATAGCAGCAACTGCCGGTACAAGAGTCAAATGATGGAATCGGCCTTAATAAAAGAGAGGCAGGTAATGAACATCTCAAAAGGAGCATGGGATTCAGATGTGATCGACAAGATTTTCATTCAACCAACGCTTGAGAAGATTAAAGGAAGATTACCAGCGGGAGTGACCTAAATTGGCTTGCCTGTGGATGGATCTCTTATTATAAATGCCACCTTTTCCGTAAACTTTTCTCATTCATCTACCTGTAGAGGGAGACAGCAGTCTCTGAAATATGGTATTTTTCTCTCTATATTTTAGTGTTTTTATGGGCTCCTTTTATGAGATGGATTCTGCTGTAACAGAACATTTTTACCAGTCATATATATATATATATAATATATATATATATATATATATATATATATATTATATATTATATATATATACATATATATGATATATATATATATATATATATATATATATATATATATATATATATATATATATATCATACAATGCTTAAAATCCCCATGAAACAAGAAGTACATAAATAAACATAAGTAAAGTATTTAAACAGACGTACCCGAGGGAAAAATTAATCATTGGTTGAACATCCTGATCAGTTTTACTTTTAGCTTTGTAAAACTTCTTCAAAATGCCTAGAAAAACCAAAGGCGAAATGGATCACTATCATGAAGATATCTTTGAAAACTGAAGCCGAAACTGGTCAGAATTTATGCCCACTCTTTCATTTTTCCCGTGTGTGAGCGTTCGTATACGCTTATGCTACATACCATATCGAGAACGGAATCGGTATAATGGAGGCATGGCAGAATATGTCTAATTCTCAAGAAAAGTTCCTAGCTAGGAAGCCCTCCATCTTCCTTGTTTGGGGGTCAACCGTCCCGTAACCAAACATCTAATCGGGTTCTTCCAATAATAAGCTACATAAAAGTCAATCTATGATATTAGCTCTTCGTGAGGATAAGTTATTGCAACCACAGACCGCGCGGTGGAACTCACGAATTAGTACCGTGAGGCTTAATTGAAAGGGGAAGGGGGGAAGGAGGTCTGGAAAGGATTTGGGGTGGGGGGGGTGGGGGGGGAGGGGGAGTATTTCATACTTCCGTATAATCGCCATCGACTATGGTTGTTATAACAACAAACGCTTGGTCATGGATAATATAAATAATATAGATCACAATGTATGGTTCCGCTATACGGGACTTCATGCACCGGCAGTAGCATTAGAGTCAAACGGGCCCATTCAGTCCCGTAATTTGTTAATTTTATGGGTTTCAATAACCGTAATTAAAGGTGACCCGGGTTTTTACTAGCTATAAAATCTGTCAAATTCTAAAAATGTCACGGCATAAAATCTGAAAGTTAGGAGAGCATAAACTACAGCTATGCGAGAATTACGACAATCTTTTCCAATATATGACTCGGAAACTGCTGGTTCATAAAAGCTACTGACTTAGAAAACGTTCATTCCATTTTTTCACACAGCACAAATTAAATATTTTACAAGCAGTGGAGACTTCAAAACCGTAACGGGACACAAATAAAATTTTATTTAATTGCAGGAAATTTTACTTTCATAATTCGTTACATTACGAGGAAAAAATAGAATATCAAGTAATATATTCAAGACGTAGCTCATTACAACAGTCTTGATTATGACTTTCCCTCTCTTTGTATGATTATGAAAGAAGTAATAAAAATTGTACATTGTCTACTATGGAGGATGTGAATAAATGTAAGAAAGAAAAATACCAGCCGAGAAGAAGCACAAACTTCCATCTCTAAACTCAGGCGTGAGAGAGAACGCTGGACTAATATAATTTTCGAGCGTGCCAAACTCATTCTGATGGAAAATGTGATATATATAAAAAGGGGGTATTCAACTGCTAGAATGAGTAAAATGACTCCCAGTTGCCGATTTATGAAAAATATGCATAGCTTCTAGTGGCTATTGTCTTACAAACAACATTTTTCAATCATAATTAAGAGAAGCGCGCTACGTGTTGCCATGGATGAAGATCGCCCATCTCACGTCGAGGATGCGCATTTAATAAGCAGCTTCTGTCATTAAAAAGCCAAGTCTTTACATCACGGACCATAAAAGCTCCTCACCAAGAATCCATCATGCTCAAGCAGTAGATTTATTTCAAATTTCTCGAACCCGTATGAATATCCAAGATTATATTCCAAATGCTTCAACTCTTTCCTTCATTGTACATAGTTCCGGGCGTTATATTCCGGAGTTCAATAAAAATAAAATAAATACAGAGAAGTAAAGGGGAAATAAATAAAACATTGTTTGTTAAAACATTGCATATTTCGAAAAATTCAAATTATAGCTCTCAATTACCAATACAAAAGCCTAAAACTAACCTTACGCATTACACGGCGGTGACCAAATCTCAAACTTCATGGTAAAATAGACTGCGTACAGAACCAACGTACTTAAAAATAACTTCAACCCTAATGCACTGCGTGTTCGAAAGTGAACGACTTCCTCCGTTTAAGTAGAATGAACTTCTTTTCACTATCAAAGCTTATATTCGTGGCAAGTTATTGTAAATGCTAATTGGTTAAATCTGACGCTTCAATATGTGTTTTTTCGAAATCTCTCAAACTAAGTTCAAACTGAATTCCAAACATTCAGTGAGGTGATTTATATTCCTTGCAATACATTGCTCAACCCCTTGGCCACTGCATCGTAGGCCTCATAATGGGAATTTTAAAAGTTCAATCATGGTTCTTCATCACTTTAATTGATGACACTTAAAAATTTTACAAATGGGCATTCTAAACCCTTTCAAAAGAAATTTAAAAGCTCCAAAGTGAAATGAAATGAACAACTGGTGACTTTAGTTAGAAGGCTCCTGCAATGTTCCAAGCTCAGTAACTTTTTGCACAAAAATAAAAATGATCATTAGGACATACTAAAATAGACTAGGTCTGAAGGTAGTAAAATAGAAAAGGAAACCCTGTCATGAGGTACTTGAATAATGCGCATTTCCATCTACAACTATACATAATTTCTAAAAGATAAAATATTTAGTTATTTCCAACAGCTTCGCTGCAGCCTTTTACATCTTACTTACATCTTATGGTCGTAGGCAACTGAGGGATAGCTTCCCGCTTCATCTCAACCCAAGACGTTAGTAATCATTACTGAACTTCAATTACGTATTTACTCACACAGACACAAACTTATATGTATATAATATAATATAATGCTCAAAATCGGTATTCCACATAATACCAACGCCTCATTTTCTAATTTTGTCCTGGCATGAATTTAATGGATATAACGCATGTTCGACTGGCATCATACGACTTTTTCGGCACATGGCGTCCACCAGTCAAGTGTACGCTCTCTTCCCCCCCCCCCCCCTCCCCCCCCCCCCCCCCCCCCCCCCCCCCCCCCCCCCCCCCCCCCCCCCCCCCTCCCATTTCCAATAAGATGTTATAAACCCGGGTTGCCCATAATTGCAAACGTGCAATGTAACCTGACAATCTTCAAAACCAGCGAACAATAAAATTCCCTTAGTAATAACTGTAATAAGACTCTTTGAACGGCAATTACCTACCTGACAAAAGACCTATTTCCCAGATTTTGGTGTTTCTTTAACGCTCATTGCCATGCCTTCGTTTAAAGATGGAATAAGACAACAGCATGATTTCTTATTGAAAATAAATAAATAGATAAATACATAAATAAATAAATAAATAAATAAACAAATATTCAAGTACAGTAAGAGTGTGCGGTCCTCATCAACACTTCAAAGACCATGTACTGGCTAAAATTATCTTAAATAATAAAATAATGTAATCAATGTATCTTGATTTCCATAAAAAATGGGGAAAAGGTCTTCCGTCGGATAAAGGAGCCTCTGCTCATCGCAAGATTCCTTAAGAACGATGTATCTAAGTTTATCTAGTTCAATATAAGGACAATATATTATTGCAGATAAAATCCAAATGGCAGCTTACTGTGGAATATAAACTGAAATTCTTCTTTTATCATTGAAACACATTCCCTTAATTGTGTCACTCTGTAGTGGTAGTAGTGATCACAGTTACACGTACCAAACGCGAACCTGAAAGTCTGCCTAAAACACATCGTTGTTACCTAAGAATCACAACTGAATATTTCGAATAAACATCAGTGTTACCTAAGAATTAGAAAAACTAAATATTTCTCTTAAGTATTGCAGAACACGCACAGCAAAACCACCACAAAACCACGGCAAAAACTGATAGCCATTTGTATAAATGTAACTTCGGAGGAATTTTTGCGCCAAATACTGAACTTATCACATATGGGGTCAAAGCAAATGATAAAGAGCCAATAGTTTCTTCTTTTCTGATACCAATGGTACCCCAACCATCTTGATGTTTCTTGAGAAACTCAACTAACCTTTGGGTACAATCTGTACGTGATCACGGTCACATCCGATATCATATCGACGTCTTATGAATTTAATATCAACGCCGAGTGGACTGTGGCATCGGATCTTTCAAAATGCGCGATTTGACTTCAGATTTGACTTCCAATGGAATATAAATGAGATTAAAACTCCTTTTTTGTCATTAAAACACATTATCTTAATTTTGTCAGTCTACCGTGGTATTCACGTGAAGCCCATTTCTTAGACCACTCCATATGAAGCATTTGTTGTGAAGAACCTCATGAAGCAAACTTCTTTCACAACACACGTTCCTTACAAATTCTTATTTATGTGATACAAATACTGCATAAGAAACGCACCTTTAAAGGGGAAAAGCCCGAAAAACTTTTATGAGCGAAACTTGCAAATGGAGAGAGGTAGTCCTAAAGACAGTGAAATCCAGTGTCGAGTGGGTATTCTGAAAAGATGTTCAAAACAGAGAGATTGTGGAGTTTAAAAGTACCATTTTGATAATGCTTCTGAATGAGACCCATAAATATGGTAGGGGAGGAATTAAAACTTGAACAATACAGAGGTACCAGAAGTTCATGCGATTTTAAGTGAAGTGCTGTGGTACAGTAGTGAGACAGAGACTGCATAGCTGCCCATGGTATGCAGTGTATGTCTGCAAAAAGGAAAGGTTTCACACTTACTGGGAAAGGAATAATTCCTCCTTTGAAGAAAAGTAAATATGCCATAGATGTTTTCAACGATTAAATGAGCATAACACTACTCTGTACACACGAGATGTGCAGCAATGTTAAGAAGGACAAACTTAAGAAAAAAACCACATGACAGTGTGGGTTTATAAAAGGATGATGGTTGTGAGAGAGTTTTAGACTATATGGTCTGCATGCACTTAGAAAAAGTTTATGATAGAAGTGATAGAGATGCAATACTGAGGGCCCTAAAGATGCATGCTGATTAAAGCAGATTGTGTTAGAGCAAAGCTGGAAAGCAACTGGTTTTGTGGTAACAATGCTTTAAGACATGTGCCAATGAATGGTCTAATGGCAATACAATACATATCACTGACTTCAGTACTGCCCATGGAGGTGCGACTAAGTCTATGTATATTGGTGCCGGTGATGGTATCAGGTTCTTTTATTCAGGGCAAAAGATGTCAATAAAATTCTGGAAAAGCATAGAACCATTTTACAACACAATGTTGTACGGATCAAGGGAAGCCATGAAAGAAGGGCTCGAAGAACTTATCCTTTACCACTACAGACACCATTACATTTATTTATAACATCACAAAGTTGAGATGAATTTAAGACTTCGAAGTTGTTTTCATTGATCTTGTGACTTCTAATATCTAAATCTTAATAAGCTAAACGGTGACATCCATACATACACACACACATCATTACATACATACATACATATATATATATATATATATATATATATATATATATATATATATATATATATATATATATATATATATATATATATATAAAAGTGGGGCATTTTTATATATGGGGTCGCCATTGCGAATGAGACGTCTCCGATTTCTGTCCTGTGCCTCGTTCTCATTTATACCTTTCAATACCATATCTTCCCCTACACAATCACGCCATCTCTTTCTTGGTCTTCCCTTCTTCTTCCTACCCCGCACTTCTATTTCCATCGTATGTCTTCCAACATGACGTCCCTCTCTTCGTAACAGGTATCCATACCATCGAAGCCTTCCCTCCTGTATTTTCTTCGATATTTCAACTACCTTTGTCGATCCTCTTATATACTCATTTCTAATCCTATCTTCCCTTGTTACTCCCGACATCCATCTCAACATTCTGATTTCTGCTACATCCATCTTCTCGGTTTCCTCATACTTGCTGTTTCTGTTCCATATAACATTGCTGGTCTGACCACCGTCCTATGGAACTTTCCTTTCAATTTCAGAGGGACCTTCTTTGTCACAGAGGACCCCTGATGCAGACCTCCAGTTATCCATCCTGCCTGAATTCGGTGTCTCACCTCTTGGTCCATGCTTCCACTATCCTCTAATACGGACCGAAAGTACTTGAACTTCTGTACTTTCTTTATTTCTTCCCCACCCAATCTTATGCTACTTCCACTGTCCTCAACAATACTGGAACACATATATTCGGTTTTTGATCTGCTTATTCTCATTCCTCTCTCCTCAAGTGCTGCTCTCCACCTCTCCAACCTCCCTCCAACTCCTCCCTCCCCTCTGAACACAACACAATGTCATCTGCGCATAACACACACACACACACACACACACACACACACACACACATATATATATATAATATATATATAATATATATATTATATATATTATATATATATATATAATATATATTATATAATTATATATATATATGGGAATGAGAAAAACTCCCGTCTACGTCGCTATCACGTACCTCAGGAAAAAAGCACACCGCTATCAAGTACATCAGGGAAAAACGACTTTCTACATTGCTATTATGTACCTAAATACAGGAAGTTTTTGCCATATACAAGAAGCTTTTCACAACCGGAAGTGTGGCCTATGAGCTGTAATAGAAAACATATACTTCCACTTAAGTGTAGTATACAACATCCGAGTGAGAAGAATTTTTATTTTCCCTCCATCTCAAAATAAATTGCAACATATAAAACTGCCAAAAACAACAACAAGAAGTAAGCCTTAATACGATTTTTTTTCTTCGCGAACAAAAGAGGATTGAACCCTGTTAACCTCGCGACTTACTGAAAAATCAGAAAAAATTAAAATCAGAAAGAAAAATTTCCTCAGCGATACGCACACATTCGTGGTCGTAGAAGAGCAAACCTGATAGAAAGAGAACGAAGACCAGATCAAAATTTCCTATTGATAGAGACTTACCCATACCTATCCCAAGTGTATAAATAAAGGTAGGCTTTAATTCATATCGCATTCAATGTAACAGAAAATTCCAAAAGAAGAAGTGTAAGTTTTACTTACTTTGAGTACAACAATAACACAACTTAATTTTCAGGTAACAAAGCTTGATGCTGGATTGTTTCACAATCATCTTCACAGAATGGAAAAGACACCTGTTGAGACAGTTCTTTTGATTTTTTACAAAAAACTATTTAAACCAATACCCAAGCATCTCCCAAGTGTTTTTAACGCTGCCTATGCAAAACATAAAGACCGCAAAGACCTTTCCGTAACAAAGCTATTTACGAGCCTCATAATTATTTGAGGCGGAATAATTCTGATGATACAACTTCAAGTATATAAGGTATGTTTATACATACGTTGCTGTCGCCAGAGAATAAAATGTTATTGTCGCAAGAGAATAAAATACGCACAACTATTCACAAATACCATTTAATATTGAATTTACTGTATCTTGTGAATAACATACACCCAAAGGGAATTTCATACATAGGCAATTATAGAGACTGAGGCGTTTAGCAATTTTCGATGTGTGGCTTCATATTTGTGAATGTAGAGAACTCACGACTGAATATGTGACAAAAATGTTTGTATGTGTATATATGTATATATATATATATATATATATATATATATATATATATATATATATGGGTGCGTGTGTGCATGTATGTATAAATATATGAGAGAGAGAGAGAGAGAGAGTACTGAACCTTATAACAAAGCAGGCTGACACACTTGCGATGCTATGCTGGTTAATAAATAACAAACACAGGTGACGTGACTACCCTAACATTACATAAATAGATTTTCGGTTTTATCTCTTTACCTATCTACAATTTTTTCTACTCATCCATCAATCCTTATACATGATTACATATCCCAATTTCTTTTTCAAAAATCTGCCGAGCCTTCCAGCGTTAAAATTACAAGTATATGTATTATTATGCTTACACAATCCTCCGTCATAATTTTATGATTCAGACAAAACTTTCCCTCTACTACTTACGTGTCAGATATTAGAAGCATTGTTCCGGATAGTAAGTGTGACATACGGACGGACACATACACGGTTTTCATGATATGCTCCCTCGAAAGGTCTGTTGCCCCCTTTATACGAATTTCACATTGTAATCCTCTATGTGGAGTTTTGAATGGAATTCCTGAAAATCTAAACTCGCGCACATACTGCATAAGAAATGCATGTATCAACATACTTGTGAAAACTCTTCAGACCGCACAACGTACCAACAGAAGTGAAACACCAAAGCAGGAAATAAAAAAAGAAGAAAAAAACTCAGCTCTGTGGCTTGAATACTCTTAAGACATAAGAGAGAGAGAGAGAGAGAGCAGTAATCATTTCAACCATCTCATTTATTCCTATGAATGACGTAGCTCTTAAAAAAGATACTTATCAACGTGAAACACACGACATGAATAATATCATTATTACGCTTCCAAATGATACACAGCTACGGTATAACTTTAAATGATGAATAACTGCATCGTAGTTTCAAATAGTTAATAACGGACTTACGTGTTCTAATGATTAATATTTCGACTACATACACTTTCCAAATGATTAACGTGCAAACACCCTTGAAACGATGAATGACTAATTGTATTATGTGATGATTAACCAAATTTCAACTCGTCGTATCAGTCTGTGACAGGCTCATTTACCAGTGAGACTGACTTCTGCTCTCTCACACGAAATAGTTTTCACTTGTATTTAAGAATATCAGTCGCATGTCAGGTCAAGATAACTATCGTTTATATTTAAGTAAGCGACAGGCGATATTTGCTGAGCAGACAAAATGTAATATAGGGAGACATTTATTAAATTTATTAAATTTGCGATGAATCTCAGTTGCACTTTAATTAATTATCTAAATAATTAATGATAATAATAATTAATCAATTAATAAATAGGTAAAAAACTACGAACAAAAATTGCAACAATTACATTAATTCATGTGATATCTATACTAAACAAAGCAATTAATTCCGAAACTTCTCAAAAAAAAAAAAAAAAGGTCGCGCATGCGAGCGTGTGTGTGTATATAATATATTATATATATATATATATATATATATATATTATATGTATACGCTACGCATATATATATATATATATCTATATATATATATATATATATATATATATATATATATATATATATATATATATATATATATATATATACACGCTCACATGCGCGACCCTTTTTTGTGAGGAAAATTCGGAATTAATTGCTTTGTTTAGTATAGATATCACATGAATTAATGTAATTGTAGCAATTTTATTCGTAGTTTTTTTTACCTATTTATTTATTGATTAATTATTATTATCATCATTAATAATTTAAATAATTGATTAAAGTGCAACTGAGATTCATCGCAAATTTAATCAATTTAACAAATATCTCCCTATATTACATTATATATATATATATATATATATATATATACATATATACATATATATATATATATAATATATATATGTATGTATAAATATTGCAAACATATACATATATATGGGTAACTGTGTGTGTGTCACTATGCTTCTACTCGAATCGTTTTCATCTTCCCGCTTCACTTAAATAAATGCAAAGAGAACGTACAGGTCAGATGAACTTGGGGTTGAAGAGGGTTTATTAAGTTCCGACTGAGTGAAGAATGGTCACACTGGGGTGAACGATTCGGCGAACAAATGCTTCAGAGAGAGGAGAGAGAGAGAGAGAGAGAGAGAGAAATAACGGCGGACGTTGGCGCAGAAAACAGGCATTACATTTACAGTGCCTTTTCCATTTTCTTTCATATTAACACCATAATGAAAGTGGCACTGAAAATTAAAATGTAATAACCAAGTTGTACTAAAACAATCATCTACTTGGAAAATTTTAAAAATGAATCTCTCAACAAACTTTACTATGAAACAAACAAGACGAACTCGTTTTCAACTGTGAGTTACAAACCTTCGGTACGTCGTTGCATTAAAGAATATATACGTCTTCATCACACGGTTTTGAATGAGAGGAAGACCTGTGGTTACGAGATGGAGCATCGTGTAAGGATAATGACATAATGTACTGTCATTCGATCTGAGTAATGACTTTGAGTGGATGTTAACAAATCTTTTTTCGGGATATTGACGGCAATCAGGTCCTCCGTCGATGTCCAACAAGCTAGAATCAGCTTCGCAAACGAGACCAACACTGCTATAAGCGACAGAGAGAGAGAGAGAGAGAGAGAGAGAGAGAGAGAGAGAGAGAGACGAGAGAGAGAGAGAAGGAGAGAGATGAAGAAGAAGATTGGGAAGAGAGGAGGAGAAGAGATGATGAGAGGGAGAGGAGATACCGCCTAATGAGACACAAACCATTATTTTTAAGGCAACTCAATCCACCAATACTATTTATTTTGAAGAGAATGCCAATACACAAAATGTAAATACTAACATACATGTATATTAAAAAATGTATTTACATTACACGTACACAATCACACATACATACATACATACATACATCATACATGGTTCCTCATTAAAGCATCCATGTGGCGGTGACAAGTTGCAATTCCAATATGTAATCGATTTAACATAAGGCAGCGAAAAGAAACTTTACCCTCATCATGATCAATCTACGTACCATATTTTCGCTGGTCAATGAGGGGGAAAAATTTTAAGATCTTTAAATATGCTAACGCTCGGAAAACTAAATAGTGAAACGTACATTATCAAAAGAAAAGTTCATCTCAAAAAGACCCTGTGGATACAAAATAAAGAATGAAAACCGAAGAGGCAACTGTCTCAGAGGAAGACATAAATAACAAGAAAATATCATAAGAGGCAATAATTTACGATAAAATCTTCCTCCCCCAAGCGTGCAACAGAGGGCTGGAGGGGACACGTCAAATGGGACTTAAATATCATTGGAACAACGATCATTAACTTTCCTTTACGCAAGGTAGGACGTTCTTCTCGAGTGGAGACAACCCAAGGACATTAATATAAACATATATAAATATATATATATATATATATATATATATATATATATATATATATATATATATATATATATATATATATTATATATACATATGTGTGTGTGTATATATTTCTTTCCCACCGTTATCCATACATTAAGGGGTTGGTTGCCAGATGCGCCTTCTCCAATATCTGTCAAAGGCACCGTCAGGCATGGTTTATTGTTTGATAAAGGGAGTCTTTACGACCCGCATGCCCTTGCTGTCATCAACCACAATTATTGGCAGTGGGCCTTGCCTTTCACTGGAAAGTACGACGGCAAGGTAGCAGTTTTCACAGTTATTGGCGGTGTTATTTAGATATATATATATATATATATATATATATATATATATAATATATATATATATATAGTATGTATGTATGTATGTATGTATGTATGTATGTATACAAAAACATACAGATAGACGTTTCCCTTACCAAGGGGTGGCTCATGAGAAAAGAAAACACTCGTCACTGCTACATGCACTACGAATGGCTGATTCGTGGATTTAAAAACTATGTGCAGGAAACTTCCACAACATCAGCAGCTCCATGGCCCTACATCCACTTACACCGCGGTCACCTATTTTACACTCTAGCTAGTATTTAATATGAAGGTCCTTCCTTTGCAGTATCTTTCGCGACATTTATCTAGGGCAAGTCCTTCTTTCCTCTTCTACCTCCTTTCTTACACTTACGAATCATACGCTGTTTTCACCAATTTATCGCCCTTCGTTTTTTTCCAGGAAACTTCATGTGCGCAAAGAGGTATCGGTGAATTCTGTAAATGTGCATACATGTATGTCCAGCTAAGTGCCGTTGTTATAGAAAACTTTTCTCTGACCGAAAATGTTATAAAAATATACAGCAATTCTGTAGAACTATTTCCCGATAAGCCATTACTACAAAAAATGAAAGCCCAGTGCTCCCGCGGATGAAAAGGGCCCGTATCAAACGTTTAGCATTGTCTTCCTGCCACCTCTCGCCCAGAAAAACAACAATATACAGTATATAACCTTGATTTGCGGCCGTGATCATCATCCACGTCTGCTTCCTTAGACTCTTCAATCCTAAACAAAATTGCTTCCAGCAAGCATGCAGCCGTAGTAATAATAATAACGGAAAGAAATTGCATGGAGTGCGTTCTTTCCCTCGGGTGGACCAAAAGTTCTTTGCCTTTTAGGTTATCCAAGAGATATCCCGTTCTCAGACGATTAAGACACCTGCATAGCAATCACTATTATCATCACCATCATCAATATCATCATTTGGGGAAGAGATTTCTAAATGGACTATCATTTCGGACTCTTCGCGCTGTGTGACATTTCTCGGAGTCTGTCTAAAGGTATTTTTTCGTCTTTATGATACGTTTAATGATATGATACAACCTCCGTAAGTGACACTTTTACGATGGAGGTGGGGAAGGGAAGAGTGTTAGCAGACGGCGATGGGAAAGGAAAAGGGAAAAGGCGGCGGTGCAAAGGGAGGGGAGGGGAGGGGAGGGGAGTGGAGGGGATGGGAGGAGAGGGGGGAGGGTGAGCACGGGGAGTAAAGGACAGAGAGATATAAGAGTTGAATGAAGGACTGTGGGAGAGGGAAAAGGAGGGTTCACATGATGACATTTAAAAGGTAACGTAATTGAGGAAGACGAAATAGACATAAAAACATAAATTAGTAGTAACCAAATAACCACTCACGATCTTTTTCGAGTTTAATTACCCAGTCAAGTTAACCTCTCATTGATTGAAGGTTTAAGATCTACTTCGAACAGGTGGGCGTGAAAATACTATCATCAACATGCAACGAATTCATTGGACCGTGTGTGTGTGTGTGGTGTGTGTGTGTGGTGTGTTGTGTGTATGTGTGTGTGTGTGTGTGAGAGAGAGAGAGAGAGAGAGAGAGACCAGGTAACGTTAGAGTACCAACGAAATGATAAATCCTTATAATCAGTCTCAGGGGCACAATCTAACCACTGTTATTCAGCTTTACACCGGCGGCAAAATAAATCCGTTATCTAGCTTTGGAAATGGAGCTTACATACTCTTATTATCACAACCACTGTTTAACTCTTACCAGTCATCTACTGACATAACACCAAAAGGAATCAAGGATTGTACCCCACCTGCTGGCAACATAACACGAGGAGTAAAATACCATGAACATCTTAATATCCCTTATTTATCTGTTTACTAATATAAAATATGCAACATTGAATTATAATAAAATCATGTATCAACATCCATAAGGTGCACAAAACGAAACAAATACTCTGGTGTTCAATGCAATCTTTGTCACTATTTTCCTGATGACCGTTTCTGACTCCACAGTGTGTTCCTTCTCCTTTCAGGAATATCACCCCCACCCCCCCAAGGTCCCTAATATCCTCATTTCGCTGCTTGCCAAACACTTTCAAGTTCATTCTCAAGGCTTATGAGTCAAAATTCGACGGAATAATCTCAGCTTACAGATAAAAGGACTAGAAACTAACATACCCAAATGAAATTCAAATAATGTTTCGTCTAAACTTCGTCTTTTATCAGTTTAAAAGCTGAACACTGACGAGATCCTCAGTTAATTTCCTTAATCTTCCTCGTAAACGTATTACGAGTAGTATATTACTCCGAAGATTTAAATACTAAATGATTCCACTCTAAAGCTACAAAGTACAATATACCCGAGAAAAATCACAACTGGCTTCCAAAAATAAAAACTAGATAAACAAACATCACTAAGAGTTTCATGAAAAACTTCAATGTTAACCTTCTAACAAGGTGAAACTATCCAAGCTTAGCGCCAACTTAAAATTCATGACATTTTTTTGTGATGAAAGGCCAAAGCAAACATCAGCATTAAACAAACACTGAAAGGATTTCAAGGCCACAATCCAAAAGATTATCACTACTGAAATGCAACACACTGCCCAGACTTTTCTCAGAAATCAAACGATCCAAAAACATATCAAATCAAGTCATCAACGTAATTTATCACCGAGAAGAGTATTCTATCTTAGTTCTTACAGTTTGCACCATGAATTGACTAAGGATATGTCACTGAAACTTGACAAACCTAAACTTGACAATACATGTAACGAAAGAGTCTCATTATTTCAATTATTTATTATGAAGAAGCCTCCTCACCCTTTTTTTGAGGTTCGTAATTTAAAACATTACACATATATCACTATTATTCACATGAAGAACTGGGAAGTGCATAGAGTATATGTGTGTGTGTATATATATATATATATATATATATATATATATATATATATATATATATATATATATATATGTGTGTGTGTGTGTGTGTGTGTGTGTGTGTGTGTGTAATGACGCAGGGATATGGCCTTTCGAAGGTGCAATAAGCCGAAGTGGGAACCGAGACTCAGTAGTGCAGCTCTTATCACATTTGCTAGGTCAGAGGTTCGCTCTCGCCTACTGCCTACCAGCCCTCCTAGTTATAAATAGGACGGCAATTGCTGGAGTCAAGCAAAAATCGCTTGGGGTTTCCGATGCCACTCCTCTGAATGGGAAAAAGGAGTCTGGTGAATAAGAAAATGAGAGAAGGGGTAAGAAAAAAAAAATTGAGATGTGGAACTCATCAGTCAACTCGTCTTGATGAGATGTGAAAAAACGTAGATCATTGGAGAGAGAGAGAGGAGATTCGAGAGAGAGAGAGAGAGAGAGAGAGAGAGAGATGAATTTTTCCTCTCCTAAATATGCGGAATAAGATGGGTTGAATTGGTAAGATATGTACAGATCTTAGAGGTAGTCTCGTCGATTAAGGAACTGAGAAAGGTGGGTTTACGAAATAGTATTCGGTAGTTATGTAGAGGAATGGTTAACGTGGTGCTGCTGAGTATTCTGTACAGGTATACGAAGAGAATGACATGAGTTATCCGAGAGGGGGTTTATCCTTGTGATTCGGTTTTGCTCTCTTGCCACCCATATTCTGATCACTGTCCACTCTGTTCTTTAAGCAGCTGAATTTTTTATGATCCCTTTTGCAGATGGAATATCAGCCACTTCGTAACCTATACGGATGGTTCATTACCAGTGCATCGTTTCCCTTCCATTCCGATACCCATTTTAAACTAGCTATCGAGCGGGTTCTATCCACATGACCAAACCATCTCAATACCTTCTAATCCATCCTTTCACCTAAGCTAAACTTGTTTTCACTATTACATTACATATCTCTATGCAGGTGCCTTTGTTAATAGAGAAAATCCAGAAGTAATAAATACCCTGTCCAAAGCCATAATCTCTATACATTAGGTGCCATAAAAATAAACTTTGAAAATAACTGAGACTATTGCACTAGAATATACCTCTTTGTACCAATAAACCAAAAACTAAAGATAAAGTAATTTCAACAACTTTTTTCCCCGTATCACTTCCACAATTCGGTTCCGAATTCCATGAAGTAATCCACAGAATTCAGTTGCCAGATAATACAAATGTCAGTAACTGGGATTCCAATAAGTTGTGAAATACTTTGTCTGAGGCAAGAACATAAATGCAAATGGTCAACCAAACCATTGAAAATTTTCCATTCTCTCACACAATGTCTTCCTCTGCATACTGAAGCCTCAGTCAGTCAGGAAGAGGAGAACTCTAAATTATTGTATATAATAAAACTCATACCATCATATTCCTTCAATTATGTTTTAGTTGTAATTTCCCTCTGAGTCTTCAGACTCTTTCCTCAAAGGAAAAACAAAGCCACTGTTTCTCATCTTATCTTTGTAACTTTCAGCTATAGACGGGATGGGTATTGAAAAGTCCTTACTGAGTTTATGCTGAAATGCCAAAGGAATAAAAGAAAAAAATGAGCTAAAGATTCAAGTCGACCGCAGAAAAAAGGCGACAGAGCTTAAGCGTACAATTACCAGTGAAACGAAATTCTTAGATAAAATTCGTATGACGTACCCCACTCCGTCACGTTTCTTACAATCGATAACCCAATCGAACGAGTCTGATTAAAGATCTCCACGGAGAAAATATGGCATCAAATAAGGAGGAACTACATCATTTACTCTATTTTCAGCCACCATTATATAGGTATGTGTATATAAATATAAATGTATAAATATATACACACACATACATATACGCACGAGTGATATATATATATATATATATATATATATTATATATATATATATATTATATATTAATTATATTA
>NC_087200.1:129905424-129915424 GCF_015104395.2 Macrobrachium nipponense
TTTGTATATGTATGTATGTATAACTGAATCACGAAAGTTTGAAACGTGATAAATCCATAAATGTAGGTATAAGCCACGAAGGAAAGATAAACAACGGAGTTTCTGCAAGATCTTTCGACTCAACGTCCTTTACTCAGCTGACAAACTGACTTATATGAGAAATTTAGAGTACAGGAAAGGTCGTATAAGTGACAGATAGGGATTATAAGGAGATTAGTGCCTAGAATCCAACACATCTGGAGAATCAATAACCTTTCCAAACAAGCATAAACATGGGTACAATTTAAGAGCAAAAAAATTAAGTCCAACTGCTCAGACACAGGGACAAGACAATTAAAGGATTATACAGGGCGGCAGCTGACCACATTCAGGTCTTTTGGTAAACAAAAACTTATTCATAAAGCATATTAAACATACATATACAAAGAAAATATCTCTAAGTCAACTAATTTGTATTTAAGTCTGTAATTACATCTTTGAGGTCTAAATGAAACAGGCCACGACTAATATTAAAGTTACAATGGGAAGTAAGTTGTATTATGGCAGATTCTAAAAGATTTCGTGATAAGACATATATACATACATACAAACATACATACATACATAATCCGAATGCGCACACACGCAAAATATGAAGGTTTCCAAGACTCACACATCCCTAAAATTATGTGCGTTCCATAGGTACGGACCGTACGAATGCCAAGCGCTGTTTTCACAACCTGGCGAGCACCTAATAGACTGATTACACCCCGGGTGAGAACGCAGAACCCTCTGATTGTGTGGTAGAGGCGCAAGTAGAACATATTTCCCCCCGACAAACACCGCCGTGTTTTCCGCTCTTGCACGCTTGCGACTCGGATAATGACAGAGGCATTCTTCGGTGTTTGGTTACCATGTGTCTACTGGCCGCCGATGAAGCTATCGGCGTCATCAACAGCTGTGTTTAAGCCTCTTTGGACCATGGCCTAAAATCATACAGACATGCGTAATGTATATAAGATAACTCATTCCTTAGTCATGGTGTACTTGCTCTCCGTCGCCCAATCCGTCCTCGTACTCGAGCCATTTCGTTTCTCCCATCATTTGCGTATATTCGTAACAATTCATCATAACTTGACATATTTTCTCACCAGGCCATCAATTTGCGCTGTAATTGCCTTTTTCATTTCTTTCTTTTCCTTTGACTGCATGAAGATACTTCATTCCTCACTCTGCATGAGATTACACACTGAAAGGACTTTGCTTTTTCGGCGAAGAAACCGAGACGGCCAGGTTAACCAGAAGCCGGTTTCCTCCAAAGAAAGTGTTAATGGACTTCTTCCCCAAGTGACAAGCGGACGGTTGAAACATTCATCGTTCTTATATAAATCAAACTCTAAAACTTCTTTAACATTATAATCAGATAAATTATGCAGAATACCTAAAGAACTGGTCTACACCCCCACATGTCCTTATTATTTTTCACGCTAATTATCAGCGTAGCCTACTCAACTAACACCAACCTAATCAAGCTTCTGGACACTGACAGTACCATTCACTTTTCCTGTTTATTCTGATAAACAGTTAATTTTCATTTATCATAATTTCCTCTGGTCTTGAACATACACCATAATCCTTGTTAAACTTTTCCCTGTTCTGTACCATAATTGTCCGTATTTTTTTTTTCTTTAATCAATCATCTGTATGAAGTGTCACGAGGAAAAGAAAACGAGCACAGCTACACTTGCTACATCGGGTCGATATTTACATCATGATCGTTATCAGATCCCACAATAACAAGTGCTGCAAGAACATAAAGTCCATGTCGTAGTGGAGTGACCGCATGAAAATCAAAAATATCAAAACATTTCAAAATGCCTTAAGCGAGCACCTCGAAATGCTGAAAATGAGCGTATCTTGTGTGAATTACTATTAGCAATGATCAAACAAATCAAAGTATCACCACGCAATATGTGGTCAGCTATTTTATCCCTGTTTAATCCTATCACGCTCACTGCCATCAGTCCAGGTACCCAAATTAACACATTTTCTATAATCAACAGCGAATCCATGTATCTTACTTCGAGCTGAGAAAATATGGACTTTTCATCCACCAACATGCGTAATCAAGATAGCTTACACTTTAACAACCTCGTAGGATAAAATTTCCGAATTATGTCAGTTGTGTTTCAAAATAACCGCAATAACTACCCTACTTAATACCACTGTTCCGATTGCTCCTGGAAGCTACCTCAGTGAAATCATGTGAAGTGAAATGTCCTTTACAAGAATAACCCAGATGTTTTCTGGAGATTAATATTCCCTTAATTCATAACGAAGATATGTTTGGGTAAAATATCTAATAAAACGACGTGAAAATACAGAAATGACATTAATAGCGTACAAACAAATATAACCCGCAGAAAAAATATCAATATAAATAATACATGTCAGTAATAAAGATAAACCTCTACGCTTTATACGAACGTTTGATACACCATATCATTTGATATACTTCGAATACTTTCTACCTAATATATTCTAAAACACCCGAGATACGTTTGTATTATTTCAAAGCAAATTTCTAACATTTTTCTTTCGTTCTGCATCTTGTTTGTTTATCCCAACTGACAGATCTCCAAGCTTTATAAAAACCTGGTGGCAAAAATCTTTCAGCGCCAGAACGATCACCATCCACATCAAAGTTCACTCAAGGTGACCTTTTTAACCACTCATCATAACGTTAGATTATATTTCAATACAATTCTGCTATTTGTTCCAGCTTTATTAAAAGCAGGAAGTATAATAACTTACTGCTGCCCAAAACTCCACGTGGTCTTATCTCATGAAGTGATCAGCTTCAGGAAAATAACCTTAAATATCCTTTATCATTTCAGTATAGGCAGCCACAAAATAGTGAGAGAAATAAAAAAATCCTTCATGAATGTACAAAGGCTACAAAAGCATCAATGATAAGAGGGTTCAAGGAGTTGCCGGATGTAAGTTTCTACGATATCCTTTGCTGAGGACAAAGGATTCACTGTCCTCATAAGAGAGAAGCCTCAGAGGTAAACAGAAAAGAAAGACAACAATAATGAGGTGTCAAATTACAGTTGTTAGGACACCCTCTACTGGCGATGACATCCATACTCTTCGTGGACAGCCTCTAATTGAGCTCATTCATTTCCTTTGGGAGAATGTGATTCGCTTCAGTAATAGTCCCAAATGATGACAATAATATCGATCCTGTCGCGTTACCCTTGCTTTTAGCTCTCCTGAGATGTTATAACTCGCGTCACAACCCGTAACGATAAAGCTCCGGTGGATCTGGCGGTTATTATATATATAGATGGACATCTGACCCAGCTGGTAAGGGGATCTTTTGGGAATGCTAAACGGCGCAGCAAGCGCCCAAGTAGTAATTTGTTGTCTATCGTTACCATATTTTTACGAAATGATTCATATCAGTAAAAATAACTCCCGGAATGGCTTTATCATTTCCTCTACGCCCGCTGAAAAGAGCTTACAGCGCGATTTTCAATTTACTGAAAAGCACAAGTATCGGGGTGGGCAATTATTTTCTTCCTAATTGTTCTAAGTCAATCAAGAAATTATCATACCAGTAATTGACCAAAATCACTGATCCAACCTCCTTCCCATAAAAACAGGTGGAAGCGACAATTACTGTAATTAACCGAGGCCCAACAACAACTAAAGAAAAAAATATACCTAACGGCATGCTTATCGACTAAGCCCATTTTCCTAAACTGTGCGCAACTGCGAAACTGACACACCCCACCAAACAAATTGTTATGACATACTATGATCATAATCATAAGTATAACATACATATATATATATGTGTGTGTGTGTGTGTGTGTGTGTGGTGTGTGTGTATGTGTGTGTGTGTGTGTGTGAATTTTTTTCATATACGTAATGGCATTTTTTACATTCATGAACATGAAGCCACAAATATCGTTTACCATCCAATTCATCATACCTCAGGGATAACGTTTTGTCAGGCCTTTGTAATAACCAAAATCCTCCAAACTTCTCGATTTCTTCAGATTTTAGGAACGTTTGTGAATATAAAACCAAGAACTTTTGCGCACAGAGTAGCCTGCAAATCATTGCGCGACGTGTAGGTGAAAGGTGTGGATATGAATAAGAAAAACCTTGCTGTTGATGAATATGTCAGTGAAGCAATGGTATGGGTGAGATGAAATGAATAACATGCGAGGTTGCAACCCCTTTAAACCCTAAGGTACCGGTGAGGGAAGGGAAATTACTGGTTAGTGGACGAGTCCTCGCTGAGTCCTCGATAAGCAAAAAGAAAAAGAAAAAAACGTAAATTATTTTCATCGTTAGGCGAAAGAAAAGCGGAGTGCGCCTAGGGCGCATTTACCCACTACACTTCACAGAAAGATGTAAATAACTAATTTGACCGAAACCGTCAATTACTGACGGACAAGGGATACGTAGATCATGTTCTTTAAAATGCGATCCAGAAGAACTACGACGATGAAACAGGATAGCCAGATTATTTATTATAGCCTGCTTTATGGGTCCGTATATAAGGAGGAATTTCCGCACTCTACGAGCGATCATTAACAGAGGGGTAACACCGAGAGCCCTTACCAGAAGGTAAGCGGCTCTATAGTAATCCCATAGTACATAGGCCATAGGGGGTGCCAAGCCGGTTCCTAAGGGCTGCCAGGATGCCTATTAACAATTAAACATAAATATATTTTTATACGCAAATATATTTTTATATGCACATTATTTTTTCTGCAACAAATAAAATAAAAAAACAACAACAACAACAACAACAATAATAATAATAATAATAATAATAATAATAATAATAATAATAATAATAATAAAATAATAATAATAATAATAATAATAAGTGGCGCCGTGGCAGAGTGGGTTAATTTGGTCGTCAATCGACGGGTTAAGCAACATTGGGGCTGGTCAGTCGTTGGATGGGTGACCGCTCTCCTCGGCGTTGATTCCTTGGGAAAGGATCTTTACCATAATTTCCTCAGTCTACTCAGCTGTAAATGAGTACCTATCCCTGATGGGGTAGGGTTCAGCTATGGGTTAAATAGCAAAAATCAGCAATGATGGAAAGAAATGAAGGATTAAACGACAACGACGTAAATGGAACCTCTGGCAACAGAGGAGCTTCGTCCGGCAGCAAAGTATTCAACCCAATTGAAGGGGAAGACGGCCAGGTACTTGGAGGTCGTCATCCAGCAACATTACCACCACAACGACAGTAACCAACAGCCTGAGATTGGAGCTACAGAAGCAAACCAAAGGAAGAAATGGACAAGAGAAGAAAATAAGGAAATATGGAGATGCTACATCAGAAGCAACCCGACGGAGAGAGGATATAGAAGAAGGTTGGTCAACATCTGGAATGGAATGAGAGGAATAACACCCCCCAAACAGAGCAGAGGCTGGCAGACCAAGTAAGGAACATAAAGAAAAAGAACTGGCTCTCCCCAACAGAAAGAGAAGAACTGGAAAGGGAAATGTCACACGACAACGAATTACACGAAGACGAACTGAGAGACGATGCCACAGAAGACGACAGGGATGATGAGGCATCAAACAACGACACACGAAGAAACACCGACGAAATGACAGAGAGGACGGAATGAGTCGAAAAGATTAGACAATGGATGGAGCCAGATACAGAGAGAACAAAGATCCCCTCCATGAAAGCCTACAACGCCAAGAAATTAAGGGAGAAAACAAGTGAGGTCAATGAAATAATGGGCATAATACACACCACCAGTATCACAGAAACAAAAATAAACTTGGCATATGCAGGAGCAAGATTAGTAGCAGAACTGATGGGGATACGAACACCAGAACAACCAACCCACAGAAACCAAAACAGCAACCTCCTTGGAAAAAGGCGCCCTGGAAAAGCAAATCATGGCGATGAGATCTGACTAGAGTAAACTGAGAGAGATGTCAGAAAAGGCTAAGAAGCAAGAAAAACAGAAGGGAGGAACTGGACGAGAAATACAAAGTACAAGAGAGGGGACTAAACAACACAATAGAAGATGTAAAACAAAGGCTTAAGGCCAAAGCACATAAGATCCAACGGTACATGAACAGGAATAAGGGATACCAACCGAACAAACTATTCGGAACTAACCAGAAAAGACTATACAGCCAACTAAGGGAGGGGGAAAGGACAACCACCAAGAAATTCCTGATGCCGAACCAAGTAAGAGACTCTGGGAAAAACATATGGAGCAATCCGGTATAACACAACAAACATGCAACATGGCTCCAGGAAGTCAAGGAAGAAGAAACAGGGAGAATAAAACAAAGATTCACAGAGATCACGACAGACACAGTCAGACACCAACTAAAGAAAAGGCCAAACTGGAAAACCCCAGGTCCCGATGAAGTCCATGGATACTGGCTCAAAAACTTCAAGGCCCTACACCCACGAATAGCAGAACAACTCCAGCATTGTATCTCAAATCACCATGCACCCAAATGGATGACCACAGGAAGGACATCCTTAGTACAAAAAGACAAGAGTAAGGGAAATATAGCCAGTAACTACAGGCCTATCACCTGCCTACCAATAATGTGGAAGTTACCAACAGGTATCATCAGTGAAAGGCTATACAACTACCTAGAGGAGACAAACACCATCCCCCACCAACAGAAAGGCTGCAGAAGGAAGTGTAGGGGCACAAAAGACCAGCTCCTGATAGACAAAATATGAATAATGAAGAACAGTAGGAGAAAGAAAACTAACCTAAGCATGGCATGGATAGACTATAAGAAAGCCTTCGACATGATACCACACACATGGCTAATAGAATGCCTGAAAATATATGGGGCAGAGGAAAACACCATCAGCTTACTCAAAAATACAATGCGCAACTGGAATACAATACTTACAAGCTCTGGAATAAGACTAGCAGAGGTTAATATCAGGAGAGGATCTTCCAGGGAGACTCACTGTCCCCACTACTCTTCGTAGTAGCCATGATTCCATGACAAAAGTACTACAGAAGATGGATGCCGGGTAGCAACTCAAGAAAACAAGCAACAGAATTAACCATCTGATGTTCATGGACGACATCAAGCTGTATGGTAAGAGCATCAAGGAAATAGATACCCTAATCCAGACTGTAAGGATTGTATCTGGGGACATCAGGATGGAGTTTGGAATAGAAAAATGCGCCTTAGTCAACATACAAAAGGGCAAAGTAACAAGAACTGAAGGGATAAAGCTACCAGACGGGAGCAACATCAAACACATAGATGAGACTGGATACAAATACCTGGAATAATGGAAGGAGGGGATATAAAACACCAAGAGATGAAAGACATGATCAGGAAAGAATATATGCAGAGACTCAAGGCGATACTCAAGTCAAAACTCAACACCGGAAATATGATAAAAGCCATAAACACATGGGCAGTACCAGTAATCAGATACAGCGCAGGAATAGTGGAATGGACGAAGGCAGAACTCCGCAGCATAGATCAGAAAACCAGGCAACATATGACAATGCACAAAGCACTACACCCAAGAGCAAATACGGATAGACTATACATAACATGAAAGGAAGGAGGGAGAGGACTACTAAGTATAAAGGACTGCGTCAACATCGAGAACAGAGCACTGGGCCAATATCTGAAAACCAGTGAAGACGAGTGGCTAAAGAGTGCATGGGAAAGAGGACTAATAAAAGTAGACGAAGACCCAGAAATATACAGAGACAGGAGAATGACAAACAAAACAGAAGACTGGCACAACAAACCAATGCACGGACAATACATGAGACAGACTAAAGAACTAGCCAGCGATGACACATGGCAATGGCTACAGAGGGGAGAGCTAAAGAAGGAAACTGAAGGAATGATAACCGCGGCACAAGATCAGGCCCTAAGAACCAGATATGTTCAAAGAAAGATAGACGGAAATAACATCTCACCCATATGTACGAAGTGCAATACGAAAAATGAAACCATAAACCACATAGCAAGCGAATGTCCGGCACTTGCACAGAACCAGTACAAAAAGAGGCATGATTCAGTGGCAAAAGCCCTCCACTGGAGCCTGTGCAAGAAACATCAGCTACCTTGCAGTAATAAGTGGTACGAGCACCAACCTGAAGGAGTGATAGAAAACGATCAGGCAAAGATCCTCTGGGACTATGGTATCAGAACAGATAGGGTGATACGTGCAAATAGACCAGACGTGACGTTGATTGACAAATCAAGAAGAAAGGATCACTCATTGATGCTGCAATACCATGGGACACCAGAGTTTGAAGAAAGAGAGAGGGGAAAAAATGGATAAGTATCAAGATCTGAAAATAGAATAAGAAGGATATGGGATATGCCAGTGGAAATTGTACCCATAATCATGCGAACACTAGGAACGATCCCAAGATCCCTGAAAAAGGAATCCCAGAAAAACTAGATGCATGAAGTAGCTCCAGGACTGATGCAGAAGAGTGTGATCCTAGAAACGGCGCACATAGTAAGAAAAGTGATGGACTCCTAAGGAGGCAGGATGCAACCCGGAACCCCACACTATAAATACCACCCAGTCGAATTGGAGGACTGTGATAGAGCAAAAAAAAAAAAAAATAATAATAATAATTTTTCTATCACAGTCCTCCAATTCGACTGGGTGGTATTTATAGTGTGGGCAAATTATTATTATTGTTATTATTATTATTATTATTATTATTATTATTATTATTATTATTATTATTATTATTTTAATAATGTTATTTTAGCATTTTTTTTTATTTCGGCAATGCAGGGTGTGCGAGAACTGACTGATGATTTGAAGGGGATACATTCATTGAAAAAGATAAAGAACCACTGGACTCTAGGCCGTGAGTGAACCTATCCTGGTAGCAGACCTAATAATGCAAAACAGCAGCCGTTACCGTTGGACCGAAGGGGAAGTGTACGACTGTATTTAGTAAGTACAACTGACCGGGTTTCTGGGCGACAATATTTTGCAGGACGTTGAATAGTTACTTACATCAGTGCAGAACTTCGATTTCTCGCACAATATGGCTGATAAGGATGACAGCAACAATGAGAAAAAGAATAAAGCCACAGATGATATTTTTATTTATTTATTTTTTCACAGCTTCAAATCCAACCGTACAGTATGTATAGATATAGACACATGCTATGTGTAAATAATTATATACATATGGGCACACATACATATAGTGTATGTATGCATTTATAAGGTATATATATACACACACCCAACGTACATCCATCTGTCTGTTTATCTATATATGTAATATGTTTTAGTTCATTACAAGTGTGTGAGGCTTGAAAATTACAATATACAATGGATACACAATATAGGATGTTTATCATATCCTTATAACATTAACTAAAACTAAAACCAAGTTGATAATCAAAGTTGAAATGTGCAACAAAGTATACTGCACCCGTCTTATTTATACCATGGAAGGGCTCCTTGAAGGGATTCTAAAAACTTCCTGACAGCTTCTCTTACTTCAAAAGCTTGAGTTGGAGCCTGGCCACCTTGCCTAAGGAGCTGAGAAAAAACAGCACCTCCTTCAGGTGTTTCCAGTTCCTGTGTAGATATAAGATCTCTGAATCTTTGATAAAGTTGCGTAAAACCCATGATGCAAGGACAATTTTATCAGGCACGTCTTAATCTTCCTATGAAATAATCTGAATTTTTGTGCCAAAATGTCAAATGCATTCGAGTTCGAGCCGATATTTTCTTCAAGGAAACTCAGCAGCTCATTTAATTGGTTTAAACGTTCTGAAATACTGATGAAATTTCTGTTCATCGTCCATTAATTCTCTATGTAGTGAAAAATATTCTCTTTCACTTTTCCTTTGCTTCAAATATTTATGCACCCAATAACGCCGTTTTTGCTCTGTTCACTCTTTTGTTTTCCTATTCCAAAAAGAGTGCCATCACTGCCAAGTCACTTACATATACTAAAACTCAAACCATATC
>NC_087200.1:129920424-129922924 GCF_015104395.2 Macrobrachium nipponense
GTTGGAGTGGTAGCTAAGACTTTTTTTCATCAGGTTACATATCATTTCGTCACATCTTACAATTAAAGAAGAAACCAAAGAAACAAAGAATGGTATGGATGAAAAGAAAGACCAGTCATTATACTCTCAGCAAGTACACAAAATATATATATGTATATATATATATATATATATATATATATATATATATATATATATATCTATATATATATATATATAAATGCTTTTCAACATGCTTTCATCAAAATGCACTAGAAGGTGAGAACAATTTTTTGAGATACCAGGATTTTCTTACAATTAGTCATGTCTACAAAAATAAAAGCATGATCCCCAAACATAGAAGGAAATGCTACACGATAAAAAAAAAATAGAAAAAAATTCTTTTCTTATAGCATTTCCTTCCATGTTTGGCGCCCACGCTTTTATTTTTATGAACATGATTAATTGTAAGAAAATCCGAGTGTCTCAAAAACTCGTTTATCACTTTTTAGTGCATTTTAATGGATGTTCAAAAAAAAATTTTTTTTTCACTTTATTTTGACAGAAATTGTAACCGATTATGAGTGTAGCCAACGAAAGTGAAATCCTGTCGATCCAAGTAAGGTTTGAAAAATCCTTAGTTATTTACCGAGTCAAAGAAGTTGTGAAAAATCCAAAGAGTTTCAGACAAATCCCGAGATGCTGGGAGAGGTCACTGCTGACATACTGATCATGTAAGGTTGTATTGTCACCGGGTTTAAATAACCATGCAAAATTTCAAGTCGATCGGACGAAGGGAACAGGTCGAAAATTGAGTTACAATATTTGACCAAAGCAAACAAGCAGTTGAAAAACAAGCTAAATAAAAGCGTATAGAACGTATACCGACCTGTAGCAATTTATAAACAAACTATACGCATATCAAGTAGTTTTAACCGGCCGCTCTTTTGGTGGCTTTTAGTAAAACTAGTGTGCATAGGAAGTTGTTAGCGCTAATTATAAAACAAAACACACGGCATCACATATTGAGCACCGTTTTTATTATAATGCGATTTCGGTAGCGTCACTGTCCGATCCTGATTTCGTTCCCCGTCCAACTGGACGGTAGTTCGATCCCATGGGGGTACGAAATTATTATCAACTAAAAAAATTCCCCCTCGGTACATATATGAAAATATATCAATTCCGAGGTAGAGCGAATTAGATATTAAAGGACATTTGTAGCTCGAATGATTTATATGAATCACGGTGATGTTGATAAATTTCATATATATATATATATATATATATATATTATATATATATGTATATATATATATTATAAATATTATATATAATACACATACATACATACATACACTCGCAGACGCACATCTCATAAGTACTCAAAAGTTGTTTTATATATATATATATATATATATATATATATATATATATATATATATTATATATATATATATATATATATATATACGCATATATATATAACTACATTTGAGGACTTATGCGATGTGCGTATGTGAGTGTATGTATGTGTATTATATATATATATATATATATATATATATGTATGTATATATATATATATATGTGTATATATATATATATATATATATATATATATAATACTATATATGCATTTGATTCGCCAATTTTCCCCTCATGGGACGTGATGCCCAGCGTAAGCAATCCGGTCCCGATAGATCTCTTGGAAAATCCCTAATTTTGATATCTGTATATATATTGCGACCATCAAAATTGTCTACCAAATATACATATAGCATAGTCCACGTCCTCCCTTCCAAAAGGAAGAATGTCGCCCAGGTTTTGGCTCTAACAGTGTTAGTTACAGGGCTATGATTTCTTTCTACTTTTATTTGGTTTTAAATTAACCTATTTATTTTTTTTTTATAAATACAACTTTTACAGGTGTTGGTTTTACTTAGCCCATGTTTGTTTGTAAATTTTCTGTCATTTTACAGCCCTGATGAAACTTAAAGTCTCCAGGGCTTGGCCAACAAGTTTGAAATACTATGCTGTCTGATTTCCGTTGCATTCAATATATATATATATATATATATATATATATATATATATATACACATACATATGTGTGTATATATAATATATATAAATATATTATGAATGTATGTATGTGTGTATGTATGTAATATATATATATATATATATATATAATATATATATATATATATATATATATATATATATATATATATATATGTATATATAGAGTTTATATGTATGTGTCTGCGTGTGTGTGGGAAGGCAGTGGTTCGAAGCATCTGCACTCCAACTGTCATACGGTATATCAATATGTAGGTTCTAACACCATGTTCTTTTCCATCCTGACTGAGACTCACCAAAGTCGGCTGACTAACAAAATCTGACTGGACCGCTAACAGTGAGGTGCAGTGAGTTTGAACAGAAAGGGCCTACATCATTCTATCTCGCTCTGGAATCGAACCCGTGCTCCCTTGCTGGGTAGATAACGCAAAGTTGC